>NW_017617328.1:1545000-1627500 GCF_001879475.1 Ipomoea nil
ATTCGCAACAGTAGAGGAAGATAAGGAAGAAAACAACAATGGTGGGAGGAGATCATTCGCAGCCAGTTGCCCGGAAGCGTTTAAAAAAATTACCTTAATTCTGGACAATTGATCTATATTAGATCAACGGCTCAGATCTCACCCTATTTTTTACTAAGGAGTTCTTTCGCACGTGAACCATCCCCAATCATCTCTCTCTGTGTGTGTATGTATATATATATATATATATATATATATATATATATATATATATATATATAGAAGAGCGCTCATATGCGGCGGGGTCTTACGGTGCGGCGGTGCGGTCAAATTCCAGAATACACCAACAGTGTTAACAATATGCACCAACAGTGTAATAAAAACACAACCCAATGAAATGTAATAAAACATCACAAAATACACCACAGACTCAAAAAAAAAAAAACACCATATAACTCACCACCCCCAATGGTGTATTTCCGAACAGTGTATGGTGTTTTTACTCACATCTAATGGTGTGTGTTTGGTGATGCAGGGCTCTGTTTACTCTGTTTTGTGTGGTGTATTTCCTAACGTTGATGGTGCATATTTGGTGAACTATTGGTGTTGCCGCACTGTAAGAAATAACCGCACCGTAAGACACTACCGCACCTGAACCCTAATTTATTAATTATTTATAAATAGATTATTGATACTGGAGTGGAATTTTGTAATGAATATTCGTCTTTGGCGAATGAGAACTTGACACTTGAAAAAGTTTCATTCGAAATGCACTTATGCACTGACGAAAGTAATAATCTTTTTTTAAAAAAATTATTTGACCTAACGGATTACCATCCATAATTTATAGTATTTCATACATTATCCATTATATGTCAACACTGTACTCAACCATCAACTGCTTGGAGATATGTAGAAGTTAGGGAAAAATAATAAAAAACTTGTGTATTATTGCTCTGAGTAAGATGGATCTCCAACCCTTTACAAGCAATTTTTTTATAGGGTATTTATACAGTTCAGACTCGGCTAGAAATTAAAAAAACAAAACTAAATCCCTAAAAATCTGGTTCCTTTAATTACATATGTTTTTTGATTGCCTACAAAATAATGTAAACAAATCATCTCAGATGTGGCTTCCAAAATTGGTAAACCGCATCCTAAGATTACATATTGAATTGGGCGGAGGTTGACCAAAAGAGTTCAACCACTAGAGGGGTCGAGCCGAGAACGCAGTTATTATTGTGTGGACCATATTTTATATACTGTAAAATAATGTACATTCATTATAAAATATAATTAATGTATTTTTAATATATTAAAAATATACATTATATTCATGGGACATACATTACATTATATTGTACATTCTGTACACAAATAATATACATTTATTATATTAAAAATGTACATTTTGTTATGATCGATCCACACAACACTGTGTGGACCATAGTCCACACAATAATTTGCCCTGAGGACGACCACTAGATCGGAGTCCATATACCCATCAAACTTAGGCCATGTTTGGTAAATGGCTGTTAGCTGATTATGTTAATTAGAGAGTATATCTAGTTAACAACATTAGTTGTTGTAGAAAAGTGTTTGGTAAATTAGTTGTTAGCTGTAGTTGTTTGGTATAATTTCTTTTCTAAAAAAAAAAAAAACCTAATTGAAAAAGTTGCTTGGAGTAGTTTTTTGAATTTTAGCATTTTGGAGTTGCAAAAAACTAATTAACCAAACACTTATATTGATATTTTAACTAAATCAAACAATTAATAGTGATCAAAAAAAGTCAAAATTGACCTATAGACCAATTTTTTACCAAACAGGGCCTTAGTCAAATACATCATCTTTCCATGACGTTAGTTGTTACACAAGTACAAAAAGTATTTTTTTTATCATAATAATAAACGATTAATTTTGATATATAAAACTTGTAAATCACAAACACATAAATGAAAGTACATAAAACTATGTCATAAAGATTATATCCCATAGACTCAAAAAAAAACTATTTCAAATATCAATCCGATCATTTGAGCATTTAAGAATTCAAATAATAATATTTTATAGTATGATTGTATCCAAAGGAAAGATTTTATTTTATGTTCCAAAAAGAAATATACAATTTTGAATATGTTATTCAAACATGCATGACCTTAAGCACTTTGAAAGATGATAATATAATGACAAATATGTTTATGATTTCGGATATTGACCGCCACTCCAATCCATAACATTCTTGAGAATCATTATTGTGGTCACACAGCTATGTGAACTATACTATTAAATAATGTACATTCAGTACATATATAATGCACTTTTAATATATTAAAAATGTACATTATATTTAAAGAAAGTACATTATTTGAATACTAAAAATATATTATTTTGTATAATATACATTCAGTACACGGATAATGTACTTTTAGTATATTAAAAATGTAATTTTTTAATTTTATGTTCCACACATCAATGTAATTTGTCCATTCTTGACTCTAGCGATTTCGGATGAGGCTAAACAACTTATTCCAAGTCTAGGGAGATTTTTTATTTATTTCTCGAAATGATTATTTATTTCGGCTGAGACTAAGTCACTTATTCTAAGTCTAGAGAGGCATGACTTTGTTTATACATTTATGAAGAATATAATTAAAAAGAATATTATTAGTCAATATATATCTATCATTGTGTGAATAGAATAATGCCAAAATTGTAGTTTTTTAGTCTATAGTCAAAGTATGACTACTTAAAACTGATTTTTTAATCAGCTCCTTTTGAAACTTGATGCTACAATAGAAATATGTACTTACTACTAAAATTTAAATTAAATGATTATGATTTACATTACATTTTATTGGATGAAAATTATTTGGATTTGGCTTAGCTTCCTTCATCATGCATGTTTTTTGATAAAGTGGTTATTTTAAAGAGAAAAGATAATGGAAGCTAAGTAAAAAGACTAAAATAAGACTAAAATACCATCTGTATTTTATCTATTAATATTATATTTTTTTGGTGAGTTTTGACTGACAATTTAGTCGGAGTAATCAAAATTGATAAAGATTGAATACTTAAGGTACTAAATTGAAAATTTTAAAAGTTGTGAATTAAAATTAATAAGACCCAATAGTCATATGATCAAAGTAAAATTAACTCTTTTAATAATTAATTAAAGATTGTGTAAGATAACCCCATCGAGGGGTTTTCTTCCCATTTATGAGACAAACAAATTTAGGTGGAAGAAATAACTCAACATGTCTGACAAATTCACGTTTTTTTGTTTTTGTTTTTGTTTTTGTTTTTTGTTTTTTTTGTTTTTATTTTATTTTATTTTATTTTATTATTATTATTATTTTGAGAATTGGAAGAAAAAATAAAACATGATGCGCTTTGTGTTTGGTGCACGAAAGAGGGGTTTTCTTCAAGACAAACAAGTTTAGGAGAAAGTATGTCTAGTAAATTCAAGTTTTTTTTGTTTTTTTGTTTTTTTTTTTTTTTTTTTTTTTTTGCAAATTTTGAGAATTTTTTTAGGAGTACACACACAATGCGTGTTGTTGTTGGTGCATGAAAAGTGCCTAGAGGGGTGGTCACATGACTGTTTGTTTGTTTTTTTTTTTTTTTTCTACACACATGGGTTTTTATCATTGAGCTTCCTCTAAGAATTATGTCCAAAAAAAAAAAAAAAAGGTTCAAATGAAAACAAACTCTTTCAGTAAAAAGTTGGTCAATCGTCAATTATAATTGATCAATAGTTGAGGGATTCAGTAAAAGAATACGGTCAATTTATAATTATTGTAAATTTTTAAGTTTACAATATTTATAAAATTAATCCCACTATTTTTCATCTTTAATTTTTTTAGCATCCCTAATCATTAATCTACCTAAATGAGAGAATATATTGATCCACACTTTTTACCTAGAAGTCTATTTTCACTTGATTCCTCCCTGGTGAAAAAGTGAAGACTGATCACAAACACTCATTAGAGTTTATCAATGTTTGAAAGTTTGAGTAAAAAGAAAATATGAGGTCAATTTTATAATTATTATAAACTTTTAAATTTGTAATATTTATAAAACTAACCTCACTTTTTTTCCTTTTATTTTTCAACAACCAACAACCGTTACCGTTGATCTAACCTAATGATGGATAGTCAAATCAATCATCACTATATATATTAAACAAGTATGATACCCGTGCGATGCACGGCCTATAAATTTGTAGTAGTTAATATTATTTTTTTTATATTGTTAAAGTATATTATGTATATTGTAAATAATGGAATTGACAGTTACATACGTTCATATGAAAATAATAATTATTATTATATAAATAAATATCCTGCCTTTTAATAGACTATTTTTATATATGGTAATTAATTTCATAATTACAAATAAAAATTCTTAATTGCAGGGAGACTTTTGCAACATTTCAATCTGCCAAATAATTTTAAAATAATTTATTACATCATTTCAAAGCTTTTACTAGGTTACTTTTAAATTTAAATTAATATATATAATTAAATTATTCTACCCAATTATATATATCATTCCTAAATACGATCCTAATAACTTTATATGACTACGAGATATATATATATATATATATATATATATATATATATATATATATATATATTATACCTATTAGTAATTAATACTATAATACTCCTAATATTAATAATATTAACAAAAAGATTATTTAAATGTATATATCATTTAAATATTAAAACAATGAGCATATTGAATAATTATATTTATTTTTTACTTTAACTATATTATTTACTCGAATCTTTATATGTGGTTAGTCTTTTTGAGGAATATCATTCTATTTATAAATTTCTACTCATCGCCAAAAATTCTCACAAAAAATTTCTTTGATGTTATCATGATTCCTAGCTCTATTTTGTGATTAGAGGAATACATTTTCCCATTAATAACAAAATGTCATGTATTGTGCATCTTAAAGCTTAACAATATTATTACATAGAATACATGTCCTACACTATTCTATCATAACTTTTCTTTTTGTAGGAAAAAAAAAAAAAAAACTATTTTTTGTGTCTTCATGCATGACATATTTGCTCTTGAAATTGGTTGTTTAATTGCACACTGTTTGCCATAGTCCTCTCATTTGCTGTGTGATGTGTACTTGTATATGTACTCCAAATCCGGCAAATAGAAACCCAAAGCCAAAAGGAAGCACTATTTGTTACCTAATTCTAATTGGTAATAAAGAATTAGGAATAACTTAAGAGAGATCCACCTTGAAATATAGATAAGGATAGTAAAATTCTATTAGCTTTTGGAGTCCTCTCATCATTTGCTATGTGTGATGTGTTCTTGTATATGTACTTCTAAACCTGCAAAATACTATGAAATAGCATAGAAAGCACTCTTGCTACCTTATTCTAAATAGTAATAAGGATTTAGAAATAACTTAAACAGATCAATCATGAAATATAGAAAAACATAATAAAATGTCTATCAGATTCGAAGTAGGAATGACATCTCATCCCCATTGAAATGCCTTAGACAAAAAATGTCCATATGTTCATTGTTCAGCACAAAAAACAAAAAAAAAAAAACAAAAACAAAAAACAAAAAACAAAAAACAAAAAACAAAAAAAAATAAAAATAAAAATAAAAATAAACAAAAAAAAAAAACATCATTCAATTGTTTAAAATTCAAAAGTCAAACACACAAAGATCTCATCCTGATGTTCACAATTCCTTCAGTTTCTCAGTTTTCATAGAATAGAGCTTTTAACATGACCTCGTATAAACTGATTGATTGTAGCCTGATTTGAATTGAGATTTGTAAAAGAACTTACATGCTGGTCATGGAAGACAACTTCCTTGGATTTGATTATAGAAGACAATTTTCTCTGGGAGATTTCTTACGCTCTCACAACTCGCAAGCGAAGAGCGTTTCAAGATTTCATAAGCTATCACAACTTCCTTGATAGTGTTTGTATTGCAGAGGATGTGAAATATATATAGCTGTTTAGATATCTTAGTAATTGTTTTGATTGGCGTAAACTTAGTAATTGATTTTGATTGACTGGCTTAATCTTAATAATAATAATAATAATAATAATAATTTATGCGTCAAGAAATTATATATATAGAGAGAGGAATTTTATTTGGGTGCAATGGTCCCCGCCACAACCGGGCGTAATGAAAGTTAATTCGGATGGGGCTATGAGATCCTCCTCTGGCATCGCTAGTGCGGGTGGCCTTATACTAGACCATCGTGGTACTTGGGTGGCTGGCTACACTGTGAATATTGGTTGCACCACCAGCTTTGTTGCCGAGCTATGGGGAATTCGAGAAGGCCTTCGTCTTGCTAAACATCATGGCTTTAATAATACTATGGCAGAAACGAACTCAATGGCAGTGATGCAAGTTCTCAACAACAACACCGACACTTGCCTGGAAACAGATACTCTAATTATGGACTGCAAGACTCTCTTACATAGCTTTCCCATCTTCGAGATTACACATGTACTTCGGGAAGGAAATCAATGTGCTGACTTCCTTGCCAACTTGGGACAAAATTCTCCTTGGGGTACTACCATCGTCCCGAACCCTCCTCGAGAGATGACGCCGCTGCTTGCTCGTGACGCTAACGGAGTGGCTGCTAGAAGACATTTTTAATCTCCTTGGGGCCTTTGGCCCCTTCCCTCTACCAAAAAAAAGAGAGAAATTTTAGGAGAAATAAGTTTGGTAATGATTACGGAAAATATATCTCTCTAGAAATTCTCTCTAGGGTTTTGCCTCCTTGCTAGGGTTTCTCCTAGAACTTCCAGTGTTTCTTGCTCTTCTTGATTACTGAACGGACGGATCTTGCTGCGGGGTTACGGTAGATGAGCGACGGGATACAGCAGGCCAGCACCACTGATTCTCGCTACTGGTTCACGTCGGCAGAAAGTTCGGCAGAAACGTTGTGTGACGGACGAATGGATCCTTCGGCGACGGAACCGGTCGTTCATGGGATTGACGAGGAACCACCGATCCTCGAGCGGGCGGAGGAGGTTATCGAACGACTAACACAGCGATGGGGTGATATAGCGCTTGAGGAGGAGGAGGAGATCGGCTTTGAGCCGGTGGGGGAGGGTGTCGGGGTGGTGGCGGAGGAGGAGGAACAGCAGTGGGTGTGTGTTGGCAGATTTTTGACAACGAAGGTGGTGAAGTTGGAGTATATGCGGCAAGTGATGGCCTCGGTTTGGCAACCGGTGTGGGGTATGCATGTAACGGAAATTCAACCGGGGTTATTTATGTTCATCTTTTACGATGAAACGGATATGCAGAGGGTCCTCGATGAAGGGCCGTGGTCTTTTGAGAACAACACCCTAGTCTGTAAGCAGGTGGAATCGGGTGCAAGGCCGGCTGCGGTTGAGTTGAAATCGGTGGATATGTGGGTGCAGCTTTATGACTTGCCGCTGGGATATACATCGGAAGCGGTTCTTGAACAAGCGGCCAATTTTATTGGCACGTTTGTAAAAGTTGATGACCGTTATCCGGGAGCACCATGGAAGACGTTTCACCGGGTTCGTGTGTCAATACCAGTGGAAAAGCCGCTAAAACGAAGGATGAAACTAATTAAACGAGATAAGTCAAGCTGCTGGGTAAATTTCCGCTACGAACGTTTACATAATTTTTGCTTTTATTGTGGTTTATTGGGACATGCCTATAAGTTCTGTAAGTTGGCAAGGAAATTAGGACTCACTGCGGATAAATTTCCATATACGGCGGACCTGAGGGTGGGGGGAGGTAGCCGGGGGCCAAGGCAGGTGGGAGACCCGTGGTTGAGATCACTGGACGGGAAAGGGAAAGATGGGATGAGAAGAGAGGGGGATGTGGGGCTACGGCATTAGGGGGTGGTGTGAGTGAGGGAGGGGTACGGGTTGGGGTAACGGATGTGAGGGTGGGTGAGGGAGTGGTGGTAGCGGCGGCTAAGAGAAGGAGGGGGGATGGGATGGGTGGTGGTGGTGGTATAAGGATGGATGCAGGAGATGTGGTGATGTCTGAGCTCTCAAAAAACGGATTTACGGCGGGTCCTGTTGGTCAGGCCCGCCCATCTCAATGAGTACAATAAGCTGGAACTGTCGTGGCTTGGGCAATCCACAGACAGTTCGTGAGGTGGTGGACATGGTGTCCCGTAAGAAGCCCGATTTCGTCTACTTAATAGAAACAAAGGTAGATCGGAGTCATGCAGAAAGATTGCGAGTTAAAATTGGTTTTGAGGGTCTGTTTTATGTGGATCCAGTTAGGGGAGGAGGTGGATTAGCATTATTATGGCGAAAGAATAATACTGCTAGACTGTTGAGTTATTCGAAGAGTTATGTGGATGTGGAGGTGGCTGTTAAGGAAAAAGTATGGCGGATGACATGTTTCTATAGATTTCCACAGAGACATAGACGCAGGGAGGCGTGGCAATTATTAAGTGGGTTAAGGGATAAGTCTACACTGCCATGGGTGGCGTTGGGGGATTTCAATGATTTATTATACCAACGTGAGAAGAGAGGCGGGAATCCTCACCCGGATAGTCTGTTGAGAGGGTTTGGGGATACTGTTTATAATTGTGGGCTGGTTCAATTGCCAATGCGGGGTCACCAGTTTACATGGGAGAAGGGGAAAGGTACTGATAGATGGATGGAGGAAAGGTTGGATAAGGTGTTGGTGTCTACACGATGGACTACACTGAATACTGAGGCGTGGGTCGAAAATATTCTAACCCGAAAATCTGATCACTCTGCTCTCTTTTTAAACACTGATGTAATGCGTGGCCGCAGATATGGGGGACCGAAACGATTTCGCTTTGAGATGGCATGGATTCATGATGACGGTTGTCGGAGGGTGGTGGAGACAGCCTGGCAGGATGGTAGGGATAAGGGGCTGTTGAATTGTCAGCAGCATTGTGGGGGAAGGCTAATGCGGTGGGGTGGGGAGCATTGGCATAAGTTTGGAGACCGCATCAAGCAATTGAGGAAAGAGCAGGATGAGATACGGCACAGACGAGATTCGGCTGCATTGGCTGAATTTCGCGAGATTGAGGAGAGACTAGTACAGTTGGAGATGCAGGAGGATGTATTTTGGAGGCAGCGGGCGAAGTAGCACTGGCTCCGCGGTGCGGACTGCAATACCAAGTTCTATCACAGGTACGCTTCTGCTCGTAGAAGGAAAAATTATATTCCTAGATTAAAAGATGATATGGGTGCATGGGTGGAGGGGGATAATATGAAGAAAGTTGTCTTAGAATATTATGCTGCTATTTTTACATCATCAAACACTGAATGTGAGGATCCCATGTTTGATAATTTTGCCCCCCGTGTGACTAGTGAGCAGAACACTAAGCTCCTCCGCCAGTTTGAGTTAGAAGAGGTCAAGTGTGCTTTATTTGCAATGTTCCCTGACAAAGCACCAGGCCCGGATGGTATGAATCCTGGATTTTACCAGGAATATTGGGATATTGTGGGGGGAGATGTGTCTAAATTTATTGTGAATTGCTTGAACTCAGGCTCGTTGCCTGAAGGATTGAATGATACTAATGTGGTCTTAATCCCGAAGAAATATGTGCCTGAGACAGTAGCTGATATGAGACCAATAGCTCTAAGCAATGTTCTGTACAGGATCATGGCAAAGGTAATAGCCAACAGGATGAAACCGCTCATGGGGAGCCTCATATCTGAGGCCCAAAGTGCTTTTATCCCTGGGAGACTTATTACTGATAATATTTTAATAGCTGCGGAAGTGGGGCATTACTTGAATAGAAAACAGTGTGGAAGGAGGGGGTGGGCAGCGTTGAAATTGGATATGGCCAAGGCGTATGATAGGATGGAATGGCAGTTCCTGAGACGGATGTTGGAGGTAATGGGTTTTGAGGACCGGTGGATTAATTTGTTAATGCAGTGTGTTACTACTGTCCAGTATAACATCTTAATTAATGGTGTTCATAGTGGAGGTGTAACGCCAACCAGGGGGTTGCGGCAGGGAGATCCTTTGTCCCCATATTTATTCCTCATATGTGCAGAAGGGTTATCTGTGTTATTGCAAAGAGCGCAAATGTCTGGCTCAATACATGGCTGCAGGGTTGCTAGGGGAGCCCCGCAGATATCAAATCTATTTTTTGCAGATGATAGCCTATTATTTTTTAGAGCAGATGGGGAGGAGGCGGGAGTAATTAAACAGTGTCTGGGACGATATGAGGAGCTCTCAGGACAAAAGGTAAATTATCACAAGTCCAGTGTCTGTTTTAGCAGAAATACCAGTGTGGATGATAGGGAAGAGGTGGCGATTTGCTTGCAGGTAGACCAGGCACCCAATTTTGGGAAATATCTGGGACTACCATCTTTTGTGGGGAGGAACAAGAGGGCAGTGTTCTCATATATTGAGGATAAGATAAAACAGAGAATAAGCTCATGGAACAAGAAATTTCTGACGCAGGCAGGAAAGGAGATTTTATTGAAAAGCGTGGCACAATCTATGCCTACCTTTTCAATGACTGTCTTTTTTATCCCGGACTCAGTATGTTTATCAATCCAGAGAACAATGAACAAGTATTGGTGGGGCACTGGTATGGATAGAGGAATACACTGGAAAGCCTGGGATAAGTTAAGCATCCCAAAGAAATATGGAGGAATGGGATTCAAAGATCTCAGGAATTTTAATTTAGCAATGTTGGGAAAACAGGCATGGCGCCTACTCACAAGTCCAGACACACTTGTTGCAAAAGTCTATAAGGCAAGGTACTATCCTAATACCACTTTTATTGATGCCAAAGTAGGAAGATGCCCGAGCCACTCATGGAGAAGTATTATGGCAGCTCATGACATGGTGGTGGCACGGGTGCGCAGGAGGATAGGGGATGGTAAAACAACACTAATCTGGGGACACCCATGGTTGCCTGATAATCCTAGCCCTTTGGTGCAGACTGATATGCCTGTAGAGCTCAGGCACGCTAAAGTGGTAGGTTTAATAGATGAACATACTGCTACCTGGGACCCGCATATTTTAGCAGATTTATTTGAGGAGGAAGATGTGAGTAGAATATTGAGGATACCTGTTAGTCCAGGATATGAGGACTCATGGTATTGGCCTGATGACCCCAATGGTATATACACAGTTAAAAATGCCTACAGACACATTATGGGAATTTATGATCACTCGCCTGGGAGTTTTGAGAAATGGACTAAAATGTGGGGAATGAAAATACCCCCAAAATGGAAGACTTTTTTGTGGAGAGCAGTTTGTGATATTCTTCCAACAACTAACAACTTGATTATAAAGAGGGTGGAAGTGGATCCCACATGCCAAATGTGTGGGATAGAGCATGAGAATGTTATGCATACATTCATCAATTGTGATTATTCTAGACATGTTTGGAATATTTCAGGATTGCCAATAACAAATATTGTTGTCAACTCATTCCCCGAGTGGCTAACAATTGTGCTTACAATGTTCACAGAGGACCAAAGTGCAGCGGTGGTGGCCTTGCTTTATTGCTTATGGAGATGCAGGAATTCAGCGGTATGGGACGGCACACTGCCGCGACCTACCACGGCCTGGAGACAGGCCACGGCGGCGCTGCACTCCTACCGGCAGGTGGTGTGCCGTGGCACGGCGGCTCCCACGGTGGCTACGGCAGATGGCAACACCGACACCACCCCACGGTGTTATGTGGATGCGGGGTATCGGGAGGACACGGAGGAAGCTACGTATGGTATTCTGCTGCTGTCTCCGGAGGGATCTTTTATTGCGGCAAAAAATGGGAGACTATCGAATTGTTTGTCACCATTCACGGCGGAGGCACTAGCATGTAAGGAAGCTCTATCCTGGCTTTTGGAGAAGAATATAACAACGGTAACGATTCAAACAGATTGTTTACAGCTGAGAAATGCGATACGGCAGAATACAACTATCATAATGTCTTATGTTGGAGTAGTAGTTGACCAGTGTAGGACTTTAGCTTCGTCTTTTAATTATGTCTTGTTTAATCATGTTTCTAGGCAGATTAATGCGCATGCGCACACATTAGCTTCGTTAGCTTTTATTCAGGATCAGGCTATATACTGGGATTCTATCCCTCCAGACTGCATTGCAGCTTTGATTCATTAATACAATCATTCATTGGTTGGCTTTCAAAAAAAAAAAAAAAAAGTTTGGTAATGATTAGGCCATCACGGTCACGGCCACGCAGATTCAACATTTTGGCAATTGTGGTTAGCAAATTCAATATTTGGGCGGGAACTTTTTTTCAGCATCTCATTTTGCTTTAATATATATAGATATAGATAGATATAGAGAATAGAGATTTTTTTATTCATTAATTTATAAGTTAGTATTATATATATTAGTGCTAGGCACTTCGGTCTTCGGTTCGGTTTTTTTCGATTTCGGTTTCGATTTTTTGGTTTTAGAAAAGTTGAACCATTCGGTTTAATTAACATTATAGTTCGGTTCGGTTTCAATCGGTTTGGTTTCGGTTCGGATTTAATTCGGTTCGGTTTAAGACTTTACGAGAATTACGATCATAAAATTTCAACATTTCATAATTTTCCAAACATACTACCAAACAATACATATTCACATAATCCACATCCAAAATATAAACGTTATATAACAAAATAATAATTCAAAGTTTAAACATACTACTAAATAATAAATACTAACATGACATACTAATAGCAATCTAATTACCAAAACATCACATACTTAGAAATTAGAATCCAAAGTTCAAAGTTCAAACATTACAAACATGAATCTCGTAGTTCAAACTTCAAATCCAATGTTTAAAGAGTACAAACATGAAACATCAAATAAAAATATTCAGTTGGATTATTTTTATTGATAAGATGAATAATCATCTATCTGTATAGTTGATATTAAAAGAACAAGTGTCAATTACTATATAGTTAATTTTTGGACACAATCTGTCATTGCTAGTGCACTCGAAATATATTCCAGTACTAGAAAATAATTATAATGCACTGGAAATCAAAATTAGAATGACTGTAAAGCATATTAAATTTATAGAAAAACATGAAACTAAGGAAAATACTGAATATTGTAAATATAACTCAAGTTAGATATAATTGTGAGGTAAAGAACAATTGCGACAAACAACAAAAGTGCAATGTAGAAAACAAGCTATAAAGAAATCAAATAAAAAATTTAAGGTTCGGTACCAGTAAGAATGAGAACTGAACGGCGGAGCAAGCATCAAGGAACTTGGATTTACTTCTTTATTATTATTATTATTATTATTATTATTATTATTATTATTATTGTTAATTTATTATTATTATTATTATTATTATTATTATTATTATTATTTATTAAAAAATTATATAGCATTCGGTTCGGTTTTTGCCAAACCGTTCGGTTTCGGTTCGGTTCGGTACTAAACCATTCAGGTTACAAAATCCCGAACCATTCGATTTTCTATTACTACTTTGGTTCGAATCGGTTCGGTTCGGTTCGGTTTGGTTCGGTTTCCGAACCGAAGTGCCCACCCCTAATATATATGACTTGGCGGGCTCCCGCTGGTCCGTCAAGCTCGCCCCGCCCTTTTTTCGGGGTGGGCTAAGCCTATTTTGACGCCTATATATATATATATATATATATATATATATATATATATATATATATATATTTATTTATTTATTTATTTATTTATTTATTTATTTATCCATTAATTTATAAGTTAATAATATATATTATATTATTTTGGGTTTTGAGGGTCTATAAATAGCCTAAAAACGAGGCTAAAAGTACACTGAACCTGCAAACCCTTTCCTCTTCATCTTCTTCGAATATCTCATCTATCAGTGATTTATCGAAGAAGAAAACATGGAAGCTTTTCTCCTTTACTCACTTATCTTTACAGTCCTTTACGTGTTCCTTTCCTTCATTTACTTCATCAGTAAGGGCAATACCTCAAAACAAAACATCCCGCCGGGCTCCACCGGCTGGCCGGTGCTCGGAGAAAACATTGACATGGCGGTGTCCGGGCCGGAGAAATACATCTCCGACAGGATGAAGAAGTACTCGTCGGAGGTTTTCAAGACGTCGATACTGGGGGAGAAAATGGCGGTGTTCTGCGGCGCCGCCGGGAACAAGTTCTTGTTCTCGAACGAGAACAGCCTGCTGACCACGTGGTGGCCGCAGTCGCTGACGAAGCCGCTGATGTGCCCCACCGACGCCCAAAACACCGTCCGGAAGGTGGCGGTTCTCAACCGGGGCTTCATCCACGAGATTCTCAAGCCGGAGAATCTCAAGCACTACGTCCCCATCATGGATTCCTTGGCCAAGGAACATCTCGCAAAGGAGTGGGCCCCGTTCGGAGAAGTCAAGGTTTACGCTCTCTCCAAATCCTACACCTTCGCGCTGGCGTGCAAGTTGTTCTTGAGCATTGAGGGTCACGACGAGGTTAAAAGGTGTAAGATTTTTTCTAATAATATTTATTATATATTATATATTAGGGCCTTAATTAAGTGGTGCAAGTTGACTAGGCTTATTAAGTGGTTTGGTTGGACTTAATAACTAGGTTGTCGGACCCTTTCATCCTCGTCACCTCCGGCATGTTCAGCCTGCCGCTAAACCTCCCCGGCACCGCCTACAATCGCGCCATGAAAGGCGGCAGCATGGTGCGCCGTCAGCTCCTGGAGGTGATTAAGGAGAGGAAGGCGGAGGCGATGAGTCCCGGTAAGGTGGCGGACGAGGGGCGAGATTTGCTGGCCCGCCTCCTTAGTGCCACCGATGAAAAGGGACAACATATGAACGAGGAAGAGATTTGCAACAATCTTGTCGGACTTCTCATTGCCAGCTACGATACTACCAGCGCCGCCATAACCTTTGTATTGAAGTATCTTGCTGAACTTCCCCATATTTATGACCAAGTCTACAAAGGTAAATAATAAAATAATAGTTAGATCCAGATATAATACTTTTTAGTTAAAATATGAATTTTAAGAGTTTGAATTTTTTGTTTTTTTTTTTAAGAACAAATGGAGATTGCCAAGTCGAAGGGACCAAATGAGAAATTGAGTTGGGAAGACATTCAAAAGATGAAATATTCATGGAATGTAGCATGTGAAGCACTAAGGCTATTCCCACCAGGGCAAGGTGCCTTTAGAGAGACTGTCACTGATTTTACCTATGCTGGATTTACTATTCCAAAGGGATGGAAGGTTAGTCATCAACATCATACATTTTATATATATATATATATATATATATATATATATATATATATATATATATATATATTCCTGTGACTTGTGGACAAATCCAAACCATTGATCTGCAAGATCTGATTGATGAGAAATAAGTAAAAAATGAACTGATCATTTTCATAAATATTACAAATTTTAAAAATGAGCATGGTCATTTTCATAAATATTATAAAATTTTGTTTATTTACAATGATAAGATCTATTAGATCAATGATTTGGATTTGTCCGTAAATTCTCACCTGGACATGGTTCTCACCTGATTAGGGATATATATAGTTACTAAGTTTATAATTTAACTATTTTATAGGGCTTATCCCATGGCCATAGTTGACTTTTTTTTTCTTTTGAATTTTTGACCACGGAATTGTCCAAAATTGTTGGCAGTTTTTAGTTGTCTAGCACATGTCCAAAATTTTTGACCTCCTACCTTTACGGGTGATCGGTGTTATTGACACATTTTTTATTGATGGTAAAAAATACTCTGTAATAACAATAGACTATTTTTCAAATCCCTAACATGGTAGTTTCTGATAAATTTCTATGATAAAAAATTTCGAATTTTTTAACCATGGGTTAATGTGCCATTATACCATTAATTAATTTACTACTTCTTGACTTCAACAATAAGTCTAAACTTATACTCCGTATCTTTTTGTGAATGACTATTTGTACAGACGTTTTGGTGTGTGTATTCAACACACAAGAACCCCAAATATTTCTCAGAACCAGAGAAGTTTGATCCGTCGAGGTTCGAGGGAAATGGGCCGGCACCCTTCACCTTTGTGCCGTTTGGCGGCGGACCGAGAATGTGTCCCGGAAAAGAGTACGCCCGGCTGGAAGTACTTGTGGTCATGCATAACGTTGTCACCAACTTCAAAATGGAGAAACTGATACCGAATGAGAAGATAGTCTTTCATGCATCGCCGGTTCCGGTCAACAGCCTTCCCGTTAGACTTATACCCCATCACAATTAACTTTTTGTTGCACCACAACATATGTATAAATATGCTTAATAAAATGAAATACGGTTATAAAATATATATGCGATAGGGAATGTTTTATCTCAAAAATTTTTACACTCTTTTTCTATTTAAAACGATTGTATTTTATTAAGCAAAAGTACCCTTCTAAGTTGTATTTATCAAGTTCTTACCGTTATGTTAAATATTATACTTAGTAGTAATTAAAGTTTTGACTACTTTATTTTCTTATACTTGATAGTGTTGTGTTTGAATGGTATGATACTGAATAAGGCAAAAGTCAAATTTTAAAAATATATGCCAAGAAAAAATACATTTGTCCCACCAATAAATTGTAAATGGCAAAATTAAAAGTGAGATGAAAAGTATTAAATATAATAAAAAAAATAAAAATAAAATAATAATAAAAAAAAAAACACTCCAATTTTGAAATTGCAATTCAAGTAAACATCAAAGAAGCAAAGTACACAATGAAAAATGGATTAACTTTAAAATAACAAGCATTACAAGAAAAATGACACTACATAATTTCAAACTTTCCAACATCATAATTACATAACAAACAATGAATACGAACAACATAAACATATATTATTGCAACGATTAGACAAAGGCTTTATTGGATTTGAAAATTGAGGAAGGCGATTTCTTGATGCGCAGAGACTATGCTAATTTTAAAACGAAGAAGATCAAATTATGAGTGATTATATTTCTCTTTATGCTGGGACGACCATACCATGCTGATTGTAAAATAAAGATCGAAGATCGAAGATTGAAGATTGAAGATCAAAGATGGAAGATCAAAAGGATGGAGGATTTTTGGACACACAAATTAGAGACCATACTAAGCTTGAATATTTTGATGGGGAATGAGGCGAACGGGGAGGCCTTCAACTGGGGTAGGAGAAGCATGGAACACAATCTTCTCATTGGGATTTGCTCTCTCGAGTTTGAACCTTGTGACAACGTTGTACATGAACACCAACACTTCTAGACGAGCATACTCTTTTCCTGGACACATCCTGGGACCTCCTCCGAACGGGGTAAACGTGTAGGGTGCCGGACCACTCCCCTCGAACCTGGACGGGTTAAACTTTTCAGGATCTGGAAAGTATTTTGGGTTCTTGTGTGTTGAATGCACCGTCCAAAATGTCTGCAAAAAGTTAATTGACAAAACTATGACAAATGTACAAACATTCTTAAGAACATTGTAACAGAGTCAGTAGTATTAAAAAAAAAAAAAAAAAAAAAAGTTATTGATGTTAGCATGTGAAATTACCTTCCAGCCCTTTGGAATTGTGAAGCCAGCAAAAGTACAATCAGTTGTGGTTTCCCTAAAAGCCCCTTGTGCAGGAGGGGTAACCCTAAGTGATTCTCGAGCAACATTCCAAGAATATTTCATCTTCTCAATATCTTCCCATGTTAGCAACTCATCTGCCCCTTTTGTCTTTGCAATCTCCATTTGTTCTGCATGTCAAAATAACATATAATGTATCAATCCACTAATTAACCAAATAACTCATCCTTTAACCTAGTATAGTTTGGGGACTCATCACTTTTATAACAAAAGTAGTATATTTGATGGGATGAATTTGAACACAATTTTAGACAAGTACTTTTAAAAAGGGTTTGAAAATGAATCAAAACAAGTTACGTGATGTTTACCATGTTCAATATTAACTTTTTTATTCAAAATATTAAACTTTATTAGTTATGAAAGATTAATAAGTTAAGATTTTTAGTAAAGATTTTGCATGTGTGAATTGTATTCTATTAGCATACAATACAAATAATGAAACACTGAAAAATAGCTTTATTAGCATACATACAATATTATATTAGTGAAACAAAATTTCAGCTCAATTTATTCCTCCACACTGGCATGCATATATAACATATTACCAGGGTATATATATATTAATGATCACCACAAAATCTATTACATGAGAACTAACCTTTATGTAAAAACATGAGAACCACATGAATGCACAAAATCTATTACATAGATGCACACTAACTACTCCATGGTAGATTGTGTGCATTGTGTGTCTAGTATATTAGTGTATGCATTCAAGTGGAAGATTGTGTAGTTCGAAGTTCTCATAGAGTGATTCTCACTTGAATGCAGGCATATATATATATATATATATATATATATATATATATATATATATATATATATACTCGGCCGATTCGACATATTCGGTGTCGAGTCGGTCGAGTTAGGCGCCTAGTCGACCGGTTAGGTTGTCAATCGGCTAAGTAGTGTCTAAATGTTAAATCGTCACGGTTGAGTGGTGCCTAGTGCCTAATTATGGATTAATGAGGGGCTATTTATACAACACTAATATATACACACAAGTCACAAGAAAATATTTTTGTAGAAAAGGTTTAAAATAGTAGTTACCCTTGAGAACAGCATCATAAACATGGGGAAAATCAGCCAGGTGCTTCAAAACAAAGGTGACGGCGCTGCTAGTTGTCTCATAGCTCGCCACCAGCATCCCTATAATATTATTCGAGATCTCCATCTCGCTCATCTCCCTTCCATTCTCGTCCTTCACCAGCAGCATTTTCGACAGCAAATCTCTCCCCGCCGCCGCCGCCGCCAACTCCCGCCGCCGCGCCGTGATGATCCTCATCAGCTCGTCCCTCACCATCTTCCCGCCTTTAATGGCGCCGTTGTACGCCGTCCCGGGGAGGTCTATGGGCACGGAGAACATCCCGTTGGTGACGAGGAGGAAAGGGTCCGACAGTTTTTTGATGTGGTCGGGGTCGGCGATGCTCATGAAGAGGCGGCAGGCGAGCTCGAAGGTGTAGTTTTTGGCGAGCGGGAAGACCTTTACGACGTCGTTTGGCTTCCAGTCGGCCGCCATATGTTCCCGGGCCAAGGAATCCATCGCCGGAATATACTGTTTTAACGCCTCCGGCTTGAGGATATCGTGCAGGAATCCTCTCTGGAGGGCGGAGACCTCTTTCAACGAGTTTTTATAAAACTCCGGGAAGAGCAGCGCCTTTTTCATGGATTCCGGCCACCATGACGTCAGCACTTTGCCGTCGTTCGTGAACAAGAACTTGTTCCCCTGAGCGCCGCAAAACACCGCCATTTTCTCCCCCAAAATCGACGTCTGGAACACCTCCGGCGAGTGCTTCTCCATCCTCTCCTTGATGAACCTCTGCGGCCCTAACATGGCAAAATCCACGTTTTCTCCGACCACCGGCCATCCGCCGGAGCCCGGAGGGACATTCCGGCCGGGCGAACCGCGCTTTCGGAGGAAGAAGATGAGTGAAAGGGAGAGAGGGAGGAGTACAAGAGTTAGGAGATAGGAAAGTTCAGCTTCCATATTGCTGTTTGCTTTAATTTGTTGAGGACTGCAATGTTGTATGGTTTGGGAAATTAGAGGTGTTTTGGGGTATAAATAGAAGGTGGAGGGCTTGAGTGAAAGAGACAGGAAAATGAGGGACTTGAGAATAAGATAATACATAGCATATTGAGAATGTGAGAAGTTTGGAAGAGTATAAATTAGTGGATCGGAAGATTATTTTATGTGTTGTTATTAGACCTTGTATCATGTAGAGACAAGTTTTGGTATTCCATAACTTATACTCTTTTCTATCCCTTCTCAATAAAATTGTATAGCATTTAGCATATTATTATATAAGTAATTGATCTGATATTGTATTGTTCAATATGCCACAAGTTATAGTTAATAGTGAAGACCTAACTTTGTTTTCTTATATTTGCGTAATAGTTAGTGTCACGTTTCGATAACAATATGTTAGAATTGACTCTTCAAGCTGCTGCCCAACACATAATATGCTACTATTATGATTTTTTTTTTTTTATGGTGTTCATCTATGATGGTGTCAATATATAATAGAATAATATATGGGGCAACTGCATTGGAGTTGGTTTGACAGTTGATTTGGTAACCACAAGATTCCAAGTTTGAATACACGTAGGAGCTACCTAATTGCCTTCTCAATTTAAGCCATTTATCTATGGACAACCTAAGTTAATTTACCTCCTTAAATATGGTCTTTTCCAGACTAGAATTACAAGATAAGTTTTACTCAAAGTACACTTTAGATAGTGATTGTAAAATTTTCTATTCTTAATCAAAGTCTAATCATGTATAATATATTTGATTGTTTATAAAATTATTGATACACGTATTAATAGTACTTATTACAATAAATAAATAAATAAGATAGTATAGATGACGTTTGATGTAAACTCCTCCTCCTCATCATCATCATCATCATCACCATCATAGTCTATATATATATTGTGTTGTGCCAAGCACCTTGTGCTCAGATGACACATTTGTTTAATATATATATATATATATATATATATATATATATACATATATATATATATATTTATTTATTTATTTATGGAAATTGACTCGTTGTGCTGCAATAGTTGTCAATAGTTTTCAATATATATATTTAGAGGATGTCAAAAATTTAATTGGTAAGTTTGTTAAATTAATAATGAAACAATTACTAGTCATGGCTTAAAATAAAATTATCATTAAAAATTAAGGTTCATACCAACGATTCAATCAGTTAAAAGTTCCAATCACTCATAAAATGGTCAGTAATATCAATCATCTTGATTGGTGGTCAATAATATTGAGGAGTGATTTTGTGAATGTCAAAAGTGACTGGATACCATGTTTCTAATAAAAAATAAAAATAAAAAATAAAATAAAATAAAATAAAAAAACTTTCTTTTTGACATTTTTGGGTGGTAAAAGATCAAAAAATTTCTTGTAATTGGTTATAGTTAAGGAAGGAAAATTATGCAACTATTAGGGTGAGAATTTCTACAATGTCAATATGTAGATGATCATACCGGGCAAGGAAGAGAAAGTCTTATATGAAACGGCCTCACGTGAAACACACGCGTAATGAGCTAATGGATGAGAATTTAATTAAAAAAGATGAAAACAAGGATTTCGAAAGGAGAAGTGCAGAAAATAGAAATAGAAAGAGTTGTGCTAAGGTGGTTAAAAACTTAAATGTCTTCACCACTTGAAACAAGCTAAGCTAGCTAGCTAGGCAATAAGCCTATAAAAGGTGATCTAATAGTTGAGCTGCTGCGTGCACAGAATTTTTTTAGTGGGCTGATCTCTTCAATGTAATTTACAGATTATTATACAGGAATGAGATTTATCAGTGCACATTTTAAATACAATAGACAAACTTGTGTCATAACTCATATGTGTGAGTTTTCAATACAAAACGTGTGACATAGTAGCCAACTTTGCATGTTGATCCAAATATTATAATAAGATTACTATTTCTTACCTTCTAAATTATCAACTCGTATATAATATATTTCACAATTAGAGGAACTGATAGTGATAAATTGTGTCTTTTTTAAATTACTGGGGACAGTATTAGTGGTTTGTTAAAAATATATATATATATTGTTTGATAAATGAGATGTTTACTATTACCTAGTAGCGTGTAAAGTAACATGAATATATTATTTTATTTATTTAATTATTCTTAAATTAATATTTTTATTTTTAGAATTAAAAGTTAAATTTTAAAAATTATCATCATCATGGTGATGGCAAATTATTGTGTGGACTATGGTCCACCCAATGTTATGTGGACCATAACAAAAAATACATTTTTAATATACTAAATGTATATTATTTTTGTACTATATGTACATTATACAATATAATGTACACTCAGTACAAAAATAATGTACATTCTCTGAATACAATGTACATTATTTTTGTATTGAATGTACATTATTTTTGTACTAAATGTACATTATTTTACAGTATAGAAAATATGGTCCATACAACTTGTGTGAACTATGGTCCACACAATAATGATTGTATTGTGATTATTAAAACTAGTATTTTCACCCGTGCGATGCACGGAATGGAATTGTTGTAATATACTAAGAATATTTAAATCGATATATAATTATTTAAGAGTTAATTTCACCAGAGGTCGCTTATAGGATTTCTATTACCATCATTAATTATCCCTAATCTACCATAATTAAATAATTTAACCAATTATAAAGAGAGATTATTAAAAAATGCACGGGACAATTTTTTAATTAAAAAAATTTAAAAATTCATTAATAAAACATAAAGTTCTTATAGTTTTTTCTTAGAAACTATTTAATAACGCATTTTTTTGAGAAATTGGTGGGCCAAACCGCCTACGGCAGTTTGCAGTGGATATATCTCGAAAAAATACACAATTTCAAAAAAACATTTGTCCAAAACGGACAACTGAGTCAAAACTTATGCATTGCCGAACTTTTGACACTTCACAGCTTTTACCCAGAATTATTGTACGAATGGAAAGTATAAATAAATATATTTTATTGGGAAGAGAGATTTTTTAGGAATTGGGCGGGAAGTTAAAATTTCAGGATTTTGTTTTTATATATAGTATAGATTAGATGTGCAAAGAGAATTGTATTACACTATTTTATAATTTTAGTATAGAATTTTAACCCAGAATTATTGTACGAATGGAAAAGTAGAAATCAATATATTTTATTGGGAAGAGAGATTTTTTAGGAATTGGGCGGGAAGTTAAAATTTCAGGATTTTGTTTTTATATATATAGTATAGATTAGATGTGCAGAGAGAATTGTATTACACTATTTTATAATTTTAGAATAGAATTTTTACCCAGAATTATTGTACGAATGGGAAAGAAGAAATCAATATATTTTATTGGGAAGAGAGATTTTTTAGAAATTGGGCGGGAAGTTAAAATTTCAAGATTTTGTTTTGTATATATAGTATAGATTAGATGTGCAAAGAGAATTGTATTACACTATTTTAGAATTTTAGAATAGAATTTTTACCAAAAATTATTGTACGAATGGGAAAGTAGAAATCAATATATTTTATTGGGAAAAGAGATTTTTTAGGAATTGGGCGGGAAGTTAAAATTTCAGGATTTTGTTTTTATATATAGTATAGATTAAACGTGCAAAGAGAATTGTATTACACTATTTTAAAATTTTATAATAGAATTTTTACCCAGAATTATTGTACGAATGAGAAAGTAAAAATCAATATATTTTATTGGGAAGAGAGATTTTTTAGGAATTGGGCGGAAAGTTAAATTTTCAGGATTTTGTTTTTATATATAGTATAGATTAGATGTGCAAAGAGAATTGTATTTCACTATTTTATAATTTTAGAATAGAATTTTTACCCAGAATTATTGTACGAATGGGAAAGTAGAAATCAATATATTTTATTGGGAAGAGAGATTTTTTAGGAATTGGGCGGGAAGTTAAAATTTCAGGATTTTGTTTTTATACATAGTATAGATTAGATGTGCAAAGACAATTGTATTACACTATTTTATAAATTTAGAATAAAATTTTTACCCAGAATTATTGTACGAATGGAAAAGTAGAAATCAATACATTTTATTGGGAAGAGAGATTTTTTAGGATTTGGGCAGTAAGTTAAAATTTCAGAATTTTGTTTTTATATATAGTATAGATTAGATGTGCAAAGAGAATTGTATTACACAATTTTATAATATTAGAATATAATATTTACCTTGAATTATTGTACGAATGAGAAAGTAGAAATCAATATATTTTACTGGGAAGAGAGATTTTTTAGGAATTAGGAGGAAAGTTAAAATTTCAGGATTTTGTTTTTATGTATAGTATAGAAGTATAGATTAGATGTGCAAAGAGAATTGTATTACACTATTTTATAAATTAAGAATAGACTTTTTACCCAGAATCTCTATTATAAAATAGCAATAAGAAGTAGTAAATGATCAATTGGCAAAAGTTCCCGCTCAAAGAAAGAAGATTCTAGACAATGGTATATTATGATTCAGTCTTTTAATATCTCTATAAAACAATTACTTGGTACTAACAAATAGCAAAAAAAAAAAAACAAAACAAAAAACAAATAGTAATAAATGCATACTATGGCATACAACAGGCGTGTGATTTACGTGAAGGAATTAATGCATTTAATTCTATACATTCTATACATAATCTCAATATTCAAAACATTGTTGGCTGTTCATTGAACCTGCAGAATTCGAAACGTTAGCAGTATTAAATTTTTTAACAGTATACAAAACACAATTCAAATTATAACGAGATTCAAGATCTTGGGAATTAAAATGTATTAATTGTTTACAGCTTTTGAAACACACTAGCTTTTCACAACTACTTTTATCCATTACTCCAGTATAAATATCAACAAATACATTGTGAATTTTAACTACAAAATATTCAATCAGCAGAGATCATAGTGAATATTGTTGGAGGAATTACCAGAGAGATCAAGGGAGACGAAAAGGTTGTCAGGAATATATTTACAAAGGATTAGAACCTGAGAGGGAGTAACCAAAGAGATCTAGACATGGGAGAGAGCAGCAGAGTTGGTAGGGAGGGAACCCGGGAAGGACGTTACCGGTAGTTGAATGGAAGCTGTGGAGTTATTAGAAAAACGACCACACGTTCAGAGAAAGAGCAGCTTTGACACCTTAGTAAGCAGCTTCTATTCTATAAATACATATATACAAGTTGTTTTCTGAATGATATCTTTCTTTCTTTGTTGTGTTATGTTCGATAGATTATAAACAATGTGCGCAGTTGGTGTCCCGATTTGCGTGCGGTGCGGCACCTGCAGCCACCTGTGCAGGTGCAAGGTGGTAGGGCCGACGCTGGGATTCTTGGCGTTCGCGGCGGCGGCTGGTGTAGTGACCAGTGGGGGTGGAAGGAGAAGAAGATGGTGTGGAAGGTGATTCTCGATTCATTGTGACTGCGAGATAACGTATACAGAAAATCGAGAAGCTTTAGGAATGCAATGGAAGAGAAAAAGAGGGAGCATGAAGTTGAAGTGATTGAAGTGTGTAGTGGTTAGCGTTGAAGTCAACTATATTAGCCCAAAGAAAAATACCTTATATAAGGGAAAGAGTTAGTAAAAGCAAGGTATGTAATTTTCATGATCATTGGATATATATATATATATATAATTGTATAAATGATCTCTGCATGCATTGTGTGCAGGTAACTACGGAGAAAATATAAGCATAAATGTTTGTATTTATATTAGTATTGTATTTACTTTCATGCATCTTTTTAAATTTATTTTGTTGAAGCTCTTGCTATATATATATATACATATATATATATATATATATATATATATATATATATATATATATATATATATATATCCTCTAATATAAAATAGCCATAAGAAGCAGTAAATGTCTTTTGGACAAAAGTTTTCGCACAACGCAAAACGGCACCGTACAGCTGTGGTAGTCGAATTTGTTTTTTTGCCTTTAAAAAAAAAAAACTTTGCTTAAAGAATTTTAAGACGGTAGAAATGTGAGAGGAAAGAGTATTAATTGCAGTCCTAGATTAATAGCCGCAACATGTTTGTTTAGAAAAACGAATCGATCCAATCGATTTTCGAATCGACGACAACATTTAAGACTGGGAATTAATATAGATGCAGAACTCTTACATGTACGCACAACTAAAGCATATATAATACATGTATAATTATCCTATACAAACAAACGATAACCCAGAAATTTCTTTGATCTTTAGCGTTCTCTTCGGGTTTGTACGACCTGGCTCTCAAAAATAGAAGTGTTATCAAGGTAATTAAGGGTAGTACGCCAATATGTAGTGATGGAAAAGAGAGGTAAAGAATTTGTATTGATGAAGAGGTACGTGTCCTTCTACATTATTCTGCATATATAATCAAGTAATTTTTGCTTACTGTATATATCAAAATAAAAGCAAATGTTATGTTTTTTGTGTGCAGGGCACTATGATACATGCTCATACTAAAACCGCATGTAGAACAAAAGGCTTATGGTGTGAAAAATTTCTTTGTCATTTACTAACTTTTATACCTACAAAATAGCCTGCACCCAAACATGTATAAAAAATTAAATTCTGAAAAGTTTTCATTGGCATATGTACTCTCTAAGGCCTTTCCCATTTTGAAAGGTAACCCACCATATTAGAAAGAGCTTTTTCGTAAGATTTGTTAGATCAGTTTTTTGTTTACATACTCTATTTATTGGTAACTATACTTTTAGCTACGTTTTTGTTTAATATTAATATTAGTATTTTATAAATGTGATTGGTCGTGGAAAAAGGTTGGTGTTCTGTCACAAGGATAAAAACATGATTCCTTGACCAGGAACATTGTTCATACACTGTTTCGGCATGAACCACTTTGAGACATTTAATATTTATTTTTGAAAAACAAATATGCCTAATGGCACAGTTTACTTGGTGTAGCTCACTGATGAATTGTGAGCTGAAAAACTAATTAATTTGGGCCTACTCACATATATGTGGGCATGATATAAAAACTGTTTAGTTGCTTGAATTGATTTGTTGTAATATGTTAGATATATAAGTGGCTAATCATTCTTATGTAAATAAAATAACGTTTCAATTATTATTTAACAATAATTAAACAAATACAGTTTATAAATAAAAGTGTGTACGTTTATTTTGATTTTTAAAACACTTAAATCATTAGTATATTATTTTTATTTTTAGAGAATGACAATTCTTTTGTGCTTTAACTACAAATGTGGTGTAGTATGAAATATTTAATAATTTGTAATTTTCAATCAATGGTTAATAAATTTTGACATGCATTATTAGTAAATAATACGGAGTAACTTTACGAAACACTGGATAAGTCATATCTGTGCATCGCACGGGTACAATACTAGTTATTATACGAATGGGAAACTAGAAATTAATATATTTTATTGGGAAGAGAGATTTTTTAGGAATTGGGCGGGAAGTTAAAATTTCAGGATTTTGTTTTTATATATAGTATAGATTTACATCCCATTCATTATAATTAGATGGACTCTAAACGATTGGGCCAATGGACTTACAAGATGTTACTGGGCCTATCAATTACATGTTTTTAATAGCCCAAATGTTATATGTTTAGCCCATGATTCATAATTAATTTTGTATAAAAAAAATGACTTAACCAAATATATTTAAATATTTTAGATAATTTTGTTAAGTTAGAAAATTCAAATGTTTTTCAATTTGAAAGTTTGAAAATATTTGAGTTCAGTTTGAAAACTGATTAAAATTTTAACAAAGCTTAGCAACCGTGTCCACCTTACAAGGTGGACATGGTTCTAAAACTGTTCATAATTATGAATATATAGTTCAAAAATTATGAACATATAGTTCTATAATTATGAATATAGAGTTGTGAACATAATTATGAACATAGAGTTCTGTAATTATGAATATAGAGATTCAATAATTGTGAATATGAAGTTCAAAAATTATGAATATATAGCTTTACAATTATGAACATATAGTTCAGTAATTATGAATATAGGGTATTGTAATTGTGAATATAGAGTTCAATAATTATGAATATGAAAATTAAAAATTAAGAATACATTGATTTATAATTATAAATATATAGTTCAATAATTATGAACATAGACACGAGTCCACAATATAACGATTGCGCGTGAATAAGCTTATTTTTATTTTTACTTTTTACTTCTTCTTTTTTCTGTCAAAATTTTTTTTCTTTTCTTTTCTTTTTTTCTCCATTTTTCATCTTCTCTATTTCTCCTCAAAAACCACCAAAAATCATCATAATTGAGGATGCTCTTAGAAAACTTTTGATTGCTTTATGTATATACTCATTAACTCTCAATTATTTGTTTTCACTTCATTTAATTTCTTCTAAACTTCAAGAGACTCTATTTAAAGAGTTGAAATATCAAAATTTTAAATACGCTTTAAATATATTTCTTGGTGGTCTACATGATGGTATGTGTCCAAAGGTTGTATCTTGTTCTTTTACGATACATGTCATTATTTACAGTTTTTTAAAACTTATCTTGATGAATGTAGCTAATAACTCTTTTTTTTTTTTTCATTAAGACATTCTTTCCTCATATTGAACTCTTTCATATGTAATTCATTTTGGTAGACCTTGAATAGTTGAATGTGATGCCCTATGAATGTTTATAGTACCCTGACTTAGACAATTTTTTTAATATTTCAACTGTTGTTGGATGACAAAACATCCCTGAGAAGATCACAATACATGAATTACAAGGTTTGCAATTGGCTAGTACTTTTATTGAGCCAATTTGATAGATCTGTTGGACGTGTTGTGTTCTTCTGTTGGGAAGTTCTATCATAGTGTCGTTTCATTAAAAATAGGGGTCTTGTCTAATAGTTTAATTTGGACTTATTAAGGATATATGAGGCTCACATTTGTTATCTATGTTTTGTTATATTTTAGCTCCTGTTGAATAGGTGTATGATAGGTTAGTTGTTGTAACTTCCTACAATCTTTCCTCCTCTGTACACTATTTATAGCTGCCTGAGATTGCAGTGATTAATTCATTCAGTTCTATAAACTCTATATGGTATCAAGAGCCTGAAATCTCCTACGACAGAATTTTTTTTTTTTCTAATCAATGGTTTTCACCAACACTAATGAGATCATCAGCCTGAATGTTCCCACTCACTTTCCTATTAAACTCACCACCACCAACTTCCCAGTTTGGCGCCGGCAGGTTCATGCCACCCTCGTTGGTCTCAATCTCCTGGGCTACGTTGAAGGTTCCACCAACGAACCGGCTAAATTCTCGGACGATGTTCAATCCGTCCCCAATCCTGAACACTTAATTTGGTACCGTCAAGACCAAATTATTGTTAGTGCACTTCTAGGAAGCTGTACTGATACAATCCAGCCACTCATCTCGTCGGCCACAACGGCTCATGATGCGTGGCAAGGCCTTGTTGCAGGTTATGCTAATACTTCCCGAGGACGGATTATCTCCCTCAAGGCAAAGCTAACCAGAAACCCGAGAGGCTCTCGGTCCATTTCAACATATCTTAATGATATGCGAGCCATAGCGGACGATCTTGCCTTGGCTCAGTGTCCGGTGTCTGATGAAGACTTGCTCGTGTATATCCTGAATCAGCTAGGAGAGGAGTACAACTCCATTATTTCTGCAGTTCGTGTTCGTGAGAAACCCCTTTCATTGGGTGAGTTAGCCGATGTCTTAACTGATCATAAACGTCAGTTGAAGGACGCAGATGATTCCCGCCAGCTGCTATTGGCAACTGTTAATGCCATTCAGCGGACCTCGTCTCCTCGGAACAACCGGCAACGAAATACCACTCGTACTATCCGTACCAACACAAGCAACCACGACTCCAACCGGTCGACTTGGCAACAAGGGGGGACTACTCGGCCAGCTGTTATCTGTAAGTTCTGTAACTTCGCAGGTCATGAAACAAAGGTGTGCCGAAAGCTTGCTAGGTTCCTAAAAGAGCATAATGTCCTCACCGCACAGACTTCGTCTGCGGTCCAGTCCTCGCCGGCATCTCCACCCTGGCGGTTTGACAGCGGTGCGTTGCATCACGCCACCTCGAATCTCGCATCACTACAAACACTCTCCGAGTACAGTGGGCCTGATGAGGTTCGCCTGGGTGACGGTAATTCCCTTCAAATTTCTCATATTGGTCGGTCTGCTATTCCTACTCCGTCTTCTGTCCTTGCCTTAGAGAATGTTTTGCATGTCCCTCAGTTACACACTAACTTGGTTTCCATATCTAAACTCTGTCAGACTAATCACGTCTCTGTCGAATTTTTTGGCTCCCATTTTCTTGTTAAGGACCTTCGAACCGAGACTGCGCTGCTGAAAGGAGTGAACAGTAATGGTGTATACTATGGACCAGTTGCTCCGCACCCAACTGTTCATGCTACACAGTTGTCGTGTCTATCTCAGTGGCACCAACAGCTTGGCCATCCGTCCAATAAGGTGTTGCAACTTGTGTTGCAACGCTGTAATGTTCCAGTTTCTATGTCGTCTCTACAACGATTCTATTGTCCGTCCTGCAACATACATAAAAGTCATAAATTGCCGTTCGCAAAAAATACTTTAGTCAGTACTAAACCTCTGCAATTAATCTACACTGATGTGTGGGGGCCAACTGAAAAATCCATTGACGAATTCCGCTATTATGTAATCTTTGTAGATCATTTTTCAAAATAAATTTGGCTATATCCCATGAAGCGCAAGTCGGATGTGTTTTCTGTATTTACTCAGTTCAAAAAATTAGTGGAAAAATTTCTTGGCCTTTCGATTATTTCCGTTTATTCAGACAATGGGGGGAGTTTATAAAACTTGTACCATTTCTAAATGATCATGGTATTTCTCATTTCACTACCCCACCACACACTCCTGAGCATAATGGTGTTGCAGAGCGACGGCACAGGCATGTCGTCGAAACCGGCTTGTCTCTTCTTCACTCCGCGTCTTTGCCATCCTCATACTGGACCTACGCCTTTCAGACAGCCGTATATCTTATTAACCGGCTCCCTACTCCAATTTTAGGTAATCAATCTCCATTTTATGTCTTGTTCCAACAATTGCCTAATTATGCCAAGTTACAACCCTTTGGTTGCCTGTGTTTTCCCTGGTTGCGTCCCTATAACACCAAGAAACTACAACCAAAGTCACGTCCATGTATTTTCCTTGGCTACTCGAACACCCAATTTGGTTATAAATGTCTAGATTTTGGTTCGAATCGTATTAATGTATCTAGGCATGTTAGATTTGTGCCCCATGTGTTTCCTTATAACGATTTGCAGAAGTCATCTAACAGCTTACCCTCTGCTTCTAATGATTCAGAATCACGTCATATTTTGTGCAAGTCATCTCCTTTGACTACACAGGTGGAACCCGTGGGTGTTCCAACACTAGCTCCAACTCCAGTTCCAACACCTGTTCCAACACCGGTTCCAACACCAGTTCCAACTCCAGTTCCAACACCAGTTCCAACACCATCACCGTCAGCTGCGTCCAATTCGTCTTCTCCTACTGTCTCAGAAAATGGCCAACATGCATCCCAATCCGTGTCTGACTCACAACCTGTCTCCACCTCCGAAACGTCTCAACCGTTGAATAATGTTCGTCGTTTCACTCGGGAGCGTCGTCCTAATCCTAGGTATTCTGATTACGTTATTAACCACATCACTTCCCATCCCTTGCCTCCTGCTTTAGAACCTTCTACCGTCGCCCAGACTCTTAAAGACGCTCGGTGGAGGAAAGCAATGGATGAGGAGTTTGAAGCGCTGCAACGTAACAACACGTAGCAACTGGTTCCCCGAGGAGCGGCGGATCCGATTGGCTGCAAATGGGTCTTTCGTGTTAAGCGCAAATCGGATGGGTCGGTTGATCGCTTTAAAGCGCGACTTGTCGCTAAGGGATTCCTGCAGACTGCTGGTCGGGATTATTTTGAGACGTATAGTCCGGTTATGAGACCGGTCACGGTCCGTATCGTGCTGACCATTGCTTTGAGTAATAACTTGGGTCTGCGCCAGCTAGATATCAATAATGCGTTCCTTAATGGAACATTGCATGAGGAGGTTTTTATGGAGCAGCCTCCCAGATTTGTTGATCCGTCCTTTCCAGCTCATGTATGCAAACTGACCAAAGCCTTATATGGTCTTAAGCAGGCTCCCAGGGCTTGGTACTTGGAACTTTCTCAGTTCTTGTTGCGTTGTGGGTTTTTGAAGTCACAGGCAGATGCGTCTTTGTTTGTTTATTCTGCTAATGATATTATTGTTTATTTCCTGGTGTATGTCGATGATATTATACTAACAGGAAACAATGTTGTATGGCTTGATCAATTTGTTGGCGTGTTGTCTGCTCAGTTTGCTCTTAAGGATCTTGGTCCCTTGCATCATTTCCTGGGTATTGAGGTGGTTCCAACACCGGGTGGTGTGTTCCTGTCTCAGAGTCAGTATATCACGGATATTCTGGTCCGGTTCAAGATGGATGGTGCAAAGGCTGTTTCAACACCGCTGGCTACCTCGGACAAACTGCTTCCTAAGCAATCTGGTGTAGTACCAGTTGATGTCACTCAGTTTCGGCGTCTCCTTGGCTTGTTGCAGTATCTTGTCATCACTAGGCCAGATGTGTCCTATGCGGTCAATCGACTTTCGCAGTTCATGCACGCACCTACGGAGTTGCACTGGCAGGCTGCTAGACGGTTGCTGCGTTATCTAAAGGGAACAGTTTGTCATGGTTTGTTCCTTCGTACCGGGTAGCCACTTATGCTGAATGTGTATACAGATGCTAATTGGGGAGGCTGCACCACTGATGGCCGTTCCACTACTGTGTACTTAGTATATCTTGGTTCCAATCTCATTTCTTGGAAATCTGCTCGCCAGAAATCTGTGTCGCGGTCGTCTACGGAGTCTGAATACCGAGCCTGGCGAATGCTGCTGCTGAAGTCCTGTGGATTAAAAATTTGCTTTGTGAGCTCCGGTTGCAACTAATGGAATCTCCGGTCCTGTTCTGTGACAATCTTAGTGCGACATACGTGTGCAAGAACCCCGTGTTCCATTCCCGTATGAAGCATCTAGCGCTTGATTACTTCTTTGTCCGTGACTTAGTAGCTAATGGCTCACTGGTGGTTCGGCATATCCCTTCGTCCGCTCAGCTTGCTGACTTCCTTACCAAACCGTTGGGCAAGGCCGTGTTTCTTCGGTTTCGGTCCAAGATTGGAGTCTCTGATGGGTCCTCAATCTTGCGGGGGCATATTAAGGATATATGAGGCTCACATTTGTTATCTATGTTTTGTTATATTTTAGCTCCTGTTGAATAGGTGTATGATAGGTTAGTTGTTGTACCTTCCTACTATCTTTCCTCCTCTGTACACTATTTATAGCTGCCTGAGATTGCAGTGGTTAATTCATTCAGTTCTATAAACTCTATAGGATTTTCATTGTTTTTGTTTCAAGATGCAATCTAAATATAATAGATTAAACTACAAAGGCAAAGACAATAATAGAGAGACAATAACATAGGGAGCTAGAGAGAGAGAATTTTTTAATATTTAAATTTTGGTATAATGATAGAGATTTTTATTTATAAAGGTAAGAAACATAATAAGACATATGAAAGATGAAGATAGAAGTCTAGAAAATCTAAAAAAATCTCTATAACTAAGGTAATTGAGTTCAAATCCATTTGGACTTAAAAGTTATTGTATTCTATGACAAAAATAAAAAATGTAATTAAATTTTTTTTTGTCCAAATATAATGCATAAAAATTTAACAAAAAAAGAATACAATTCAAAAGTTAATTTAAAAGTGTCATTTTTCGTTCATATTTAAATACAAAATTATTCACCAAAATTTCAATGTCACTTTTTTCTAAAATTTTATTTTCAATTAAAATTAAAACCAATCTATGAATTCAACAACAACAACAACAACAACAACAACAACAACAAAAATAGTAATAAAAAAAATAAAAATATCAAGTATAAAAAATAATAGATCATATCTAAAATATTTTTAAAAAAATAAAAATAAAAATTGGGGGTCCTGTGCGATCGCCCTTGCCAGACATGGCCAAGACCGACCCTGTTAAATCTATCAATAGATCTATCAAGATCTGCTAGAATCAATAATACGATGTAAGTGTTAGGATCATCAAGATGACTTCCGCTGAAATATAAATTTGCGGCACAATAATTTGTTGTTTATGAGATTTTCTAAATAGGATCTGCTAGATAAATCAAACGAATAAACTAAGTCCTATTTTGCCCTTTACAAATTCTCCTATCAAACACAATACATGCAATAGAAATTTTGTGATTCTAAAATCCTTAACTCTACATGTTGAGCATATAGTCATTAATGTGCAATCCAACTATCAGCTTGGGCTTTTTAGTTGAGATGGAGCATATGTTTTAATTTGGTATCAGAGTCAGACCAAAGGTCACACCGCCAACTATCAGCTTAGGCGCTTAGGATTTTAGCTGAGATGGAGCATATGCTTCAATTCTACACATTATAAACATCATTAAAATCTAAAGAATATTTTATATATATGTATATATAGAGAGGGGGCTATGGATCATGTGAGAACACTTTTCATATATGAGAGAAATAAAAAATAATCTGAACTTTACATATGTAAAAATTCGAAGGATCTTATCAAATTTTTAAAAGAAAAAAAAAAAAAAAAAAAAAAAAAAAAAAAAAAGACACCGTGACAATTTTGTAATTAACATCAACTTCGTTGTGCAAACTTAACACTTAAATATGCAAATCTGGTAAATTGTATAAAATCAATGAAAAGACTAAATTTTAAATGGTTACACCTTAAGCAGTAAAAAGTGAATCACTGGACCAAATAAAATCAAAACTTCAGTTATAAAACTCCAAAATCGAAAACTTAATTGCAATGTACTTCGCATTTTTACAAGTGTAAACTTTTAATACTAAATATGCAAAATGTTAACACTAAATGTGCAAAATGTTAATACTAAATGTGTCATAGCGTTTGCATAATAATGTTGGTGATAATTACGAAAATGTCGCCGCATTTAAAAAAAAAAAAATCTAATTTCGTGCGTTCAAATTTTCCAGATGTATATAAAGTTGTAATTAGTTCTTAGTTTTCTTCTACGGACTTGTTCTCACACACACACACACACACACACACACACACACACACACACACACACACACACACACACACACACACACACACACACACACACACACACACACACACACACACACACACACACATATATATATATATATATATATATATATATATATATATATATATATGTTCATATGAGAACTTATATTAACATGTGAACTTGAGAACTAATCTGGCCCTTTATTTAGATTAGTGAACGGTGCATGTTACGTATAACACAATACAACGCGTAATGCACTAAAGAGTGCAAACACAATACACACACGTTGTGCACCGCGTCTTGGGTTGATTTTTTTCGTACACTATGTTTTGGGCTGTTGGTTGATACAACATTAAGAATGTGCACAGGTTCTCAGGTTCACACAATAAGATGGGTTTTCACCTCAACATAAACATATATATCGGATACAATTGATATTATCATTAATGGACACTCTGATTTTTCTCTATAACTTAGTTCCCAATATGATCTTTCTAGCTGCCGGTCGAGATGATACATAGATGGGCCCTTTTACTTCAATTCCCGGAAGAAGAAACCAAATGTGTCTTCATCATTAGCTTGCGAAGGTTCCTAGCCTTGAGTTGTGACTTTGTTGCCTCACTAAAACACTACATACGTTTTCAAATCATACTCTTCTCCCTTTATGCACCAACCTCTAATTTTAGGCAAAGACAAGACTTTTATGCATGTCTTGCTGATTTTGACTTGGGTCATGTGTTTTTTTAATTTTTTTCCTACCAATTTAATATATATATTATCAATCTTCTGTCGGGTGTCAATCAATAATATAATTAATTTAGAATAATGCTATAATTACTCTCACTTTCTACTCCATTTTTTAGTTCTTTGCTGATATATCATATTGATAAAAAAAAAAAAAAAAAAAATGAATATCTTCGCTCAACAGAATTTGAATATGTGGTCATGTTTTATCAATTAATCAACTAGAATTATACATCGAGACTAATTCTGATTGTATCGAGTAGAACTTTAAAGGCAACTCAATAAATAATAAATAAATAAAAATGAATAGCAGAATTTAAGGTGGGTACGATGGATGTTTTTGGTCACTTTCCAAATTCCGAGATAAGAGTCAATGCACATGATGATTGTACAAAATGAACTTGGAAAATTTCTAACTATCTTTGTATCCGTTGGCATGTTCCCCGTTCACTGCGGCGATTGATTGGATCCCCTAATTCTCATCATCTTCACCCCACACATGAATTCAAGACTTGAGATTATGGAATAACATACATCAATTTTTATTTCCAACTTTCAACTTTGTAGACTTGTAACTGTATTAACAATTATCTTATGTACTCTTTCATACTATTGAACTAATCAACAAGTTTTTAGATATCTCAATGTTTATGAATTGGCCAAATTTAATTCAGAACGTCTCGAATACTCACTTTCACACAAATTTCACCAAGTTTCGAATGAGGATATTTAAGATGTTTTGAACTAAATTTGATTAATTTGAAAAAAAAAACTAGAGATTAGAAGTGGTTAAACTGATTATCGAGAAGTAAAACTGGTACTATGCCAAGGACATTGTGGTCTAATGGCACCAAGTTGCTTTCTCATATAAGAGATTATGAGTTCGAGCCTCAGTAGATGCGGTATTAACTCTTTGTGCTTCAGTAGGTTAAAAAAGTAGTTATGAACAGATACTGCATTGTAACAGAGTCAGTAACACTCAAAAAAAAATGGTACTATAACTGCCATATGTGATATAAAAGTAGTAACTTTCTTAAATCGCTATGATTAAAAAGTAGTAAACTTTTGCATAAAGTTATTTGTTTAAAGAAAAAAAAAAAAAAAAACTACAAATTTGACCTCCCTCCCCCATCTACCGGGTTGACCTGTGTTGCTGTCCGCACGAGCTAGCTCAATGGTTCAGTAGACAGTACTTGAGAGAAGAGACAAGGTTTGTATCACGACGGCAGCAGTGTGGGGATTATGCTCAAAGTGGACATATCCGCGCACGAGTCACCATAATTTACATTTTTCCAGATACTCTGTCAGGCCGAGATGTAGGGGGCTTTGGGGTTGGGGATTTAGCCTTATGAGAGAAGGGCTTTGGGGTTGGGAATTTTTCCAGATACTCTGTCAGGCCGAGATGTAGGGGGCTTTGGGGTTGGGGATTATGCTCAAAGTGTTGCTTCTTGTTGTTACAAAAGGAGTGATTTATATTATTCCAAATACTCCTTTAATCTTTTATCCATGTATAAAAAATGTTAAGAATTTGAAACTCAAATATAAAATATGTTTAGAATTTGAAACTCAAATATAAAAGAGATAATGATTATTAAAAGTAGTAGTTGAATGAGATTAATTAAGCAACCTAAGTGGGTCTCTTTTTCTTCTCTATTGCTTCAGTCTTCTGGAAAATTAGTAGACCCCTTCTGTAATCCACACACTACTTAATTAGCTGGACAGTGTCAACTAATGACCTAAGTAGCTACAAAAACTTAGATATACACATGCAAATGATTGATTGGAATTGAAACTCCCAATGCACACCTCATCAACCGATTCAAAATAATTTCATAAGTCTTACTTTGCTAGCAACAGCAGAGTACACAATTGAGCATGCACGAGAACCTGTAGGCCCGTTGAAGCACATCCCGCAATTTACCTTATTTGTCAATCGTTAGAGCAAGAACGATGAAGGAGCCTTAAGTTTGGGTTCCAAATTAAACTTATTAAATAATTGACTGGAAGCCTTTAGTGCATTGGTCTAGTGGATGAAAAGTCTCCCTCAAGACTTACTTCTACCAATCTCCAGAACAATGACTACGAGAACCTGTAAACCAGTTAAGATACCAATCTCCGAAGCAAGAGCGATAAAGGAGCCTTCAGTGCATTGATCTAGTGGATGAAAAGTCTCACTCCAGACTTGCTTCTAGCAACAGGTCGGGTGGGACCGGGATTCGCTTCTTGCCATAAACATTAGGGGTCTGGGTTAAGCTGCGCTCATTATACGCAAAAGGGATGTAGTACAACAAAATCAGCTCATTTAAGACTTGCTTTCAGTGATAATGCATGTGAGAATTTGAGGGGTAACGAAGTCATCAAGAAATTTGGATTATAAAAATAAAATAAAATAAAAAATTGATTGGAAAATTGGGGTCAGCTCTAGCCCCACCAAACAAGGCCAAAACATGTGTTGGGACCCACTCCCTCTACATACATTCTATCCTTGAAATAATATATATAGTTGCATTTGTTGAACTAAAAAACATTTCTCAAATGCAAACTTAAACCACAGCACCCATCACCACTACACCTTCCACACCAAACATCATCTATCTATCCATCCATCCATCCATCCATCTATCCATCTCCCATTCTTCAATTCATTCAATTCCCCATACAATAATGGCCAAGGATGATGACCAAGACTTCAGCTTCCCAGCCACCGTGGAAACTCCACCGCCGCCGCGTTTTCTTGAACCGCCGCCGATTTGGTGGCGGACCTCGGCGGCCTCCCACCGTGAGAGCCCGAAGAAAGAAGAAGATGATGATGTAGATCTAGATAGCTTCTGCTACTTCTCTTCATTGTCAAAGGAGGCCACTATTCATGCCCAAAGAAGGAGCTTTTCTTGCATAGAAGGAAGAACAAAGAGGAGAGATGAAGAAGAAGAAGAAGATGATGATGATGGGGAAGAAGAAGAAGAGGAGAAGATGGATATGTTATGGGAGGATTTCAATGAAGAGTACAAGAGAAGTAGAGATTTGTGTGGAGGTGGGAATAAGAAGATGGAATTGAAATTTGTGCAGTCATTGAAGCTCACCAAAGCTGTGAAGAGGCCAAGAATGGTGGTTGTCATGAAGGTGTTGAAGAAGGTTTTCTTGCTTCATCATTCTCACCATTCAATATTCAAGAAACATCCATAATCTTGTTGTGTTAATTATTAGTTTGTCTTCTTTTGATTCTAATGCACATAATTTTTGTTTTTTTATCCAAAAATTCCAACCTAAACCTTCAATTACCCCCTACCCTTTTCCCTCCCTCCACTATAAGAAAAATCAAATTTACCACTAAAAATGATGGTCGAGTAAGTAAAACATGACTCTCGTACTTAAATATTACAAGTTCAATTATTGTCAATACTTTTTCAGTCAAGCCCATTGCACAGAATTTTCTTAGTAGGGTTTGCATCATTTTGTGGTTTGGGAAAATCAAATTTACCACTAAAAAGGGATGGTCGAGTAAGTAAAACATGACTCTCGTACCTAAATATTACAAGTTCGATTATTGTCAATACTCAAAGTCAAGCCCATTGCACAGAGTTTTCTTAGTAGGGTTTGCATCATCTTGTGGTTTGGAAATTATTACACATATAAACAGGATTTATCTAGTGCACAACTTCAAGTAGTGTGCGGATTTTTCTTGTCATTTAAAAAAAAAAATTATATTTACCAATAAAAAATTTGTAAGTAAATTAGAAATTCATATTTAATTTACCAATAGATTTTTGTAGGTAAAAAATATTAAAATATGTAATTATTTACTTTAAAAAAAAAAAACAATTTAATTTCGTTGTTAAATCGGTAGATATTTTTTTTGTTTTGTTATAGTGGTCCCTTACTTTCTTTTGGAGGTAGGAAGATGGGATTGATAAATGACAATTATACTCAATGCACTACGCTACTGAAGAGGTTCTTGATGTATAAGTCGTCTTAAAATTTATAGGGAGTGTTTAGTAAATAATTGTTAGCTGATACCTGTTAGTTGATTGGGTTAGTGGGTTTGACTAATTAATATTATTAGCTTATTTTTAAAAAAAAAAGTGTTTGGTAAATTAGTTATTAGTTGATAGCTGATTATATGCAAAATGATTTTCTCAAAAATTTATCGAAAAAACTGCATTGAGCAACTTTTTTAAATTTTAGCATTTTAGAGCAATAAATTATTACAAATTCTTAATCAAACACGTATATTGATTATTTAACCAAGTCAAACAGCTAATAGTAATTAAATAAGTCAAAATTGACAAATAACAAAGCCGTATTTTTTAAATTTCATGGTTTAGGGGAAGAAAAAAAAAACGACTATATATGGTGGGACTCCAATATATTCATAACAAGCAAATTGAATTGGTAGCATGACTTATGAAGTGAAATGAGGAAGTTAGCCACTCAATTCTTGGTTGGTTTGTTTCATTGTTTAGCATGCAAAGATCATAAAACGACTAGAGAAGATTTGCTCACAAAAGCCAAAAATTTTGGCGTCAAGGGCCCCACATCCCGCTCCAACAGGACAATAGAATGGTAAGTCATAGTGAATCAGCGACTTATATGGTGGGAGGATCAGTGTCAGATGCTCACAACAAGGGAAAATTATATCGTGCACCGAATCGATTATGCACCGAGCTTCAAAATGACGTCGTTTTGTTTAATGAAAAGAAATGGCACCCGTTTTGCGCCGTTCCGCAAAAAGTAACTTTGTTATTCAGTTTCATTTTGTATACACTGCAGTTTTAGTTCAACACAACTACAGTTTCATTTCGATATAACTACAGTTTCATTCGACATTTATAAACTCAAATATGTGAAAATGTTATTTAATTTTAATTTATTTTATATACACTATAGGTTCATTAAAACACAACTACATGATCATTTCGATATAACTACAGCTTCATTGCACAATATACACTCAAATATGTGAAATGTTATTCGATTTCATTTTATATAAACTGCAGTTTCATTTCACCACAACTACAGTATCATTTCGATATAACTGCAGTTCATTTGATAATATATATAAAATAATACGTGAGGCAGTATCATATTAGATACACTGTAATGTCAGTTTAGATACACTGTAGTTTCAGTTGGTAATTAACACACCCAAAAATGCGCACTCCATTAACAGAAACGGCGCCGTTTTGACCGCGGTGCACGTGCACTGCGGTCCCCTATATAACGACTGCACAACAAAACACCCCCACAAGAGGGTGAAACCCCTATATTGTAGTTGTCAAGGCCAGACCTAATTAATATACATTGAGAAGAGAAGAACTTTTAAATGGACAAATGGTATGATGTAATAAGGTTTATGATAGAAACGAGAATGGTGCCAATTGCCAACCAAAGAGATGTTTTGTTTGTTTTCCAAACATTTTTCCCCTTTTTATTAGAGTTTTAAAAGGAATATGATTTCAATTTATTTGCATATAGTGATTAAAATAGATAAATATAAATGTAATAAACACTTCACAAGTCAATACAAAGAAATTTGAATTTTCTATACCACCTATAATAAGGTTGAAAGCTAAGTGCCATCCACTGGGTACAAGCTAGCTAGCTGTTTTGATTAGTTGTGTGCAAGTTAAAGTTTGCTGTCATTTGAGAATTAGCCCAAGTATATACAAGTGTATTGATAACATGTATGTATTATATATGTATCAATCAATTTCATGAATGTGCTTATTGCCTAACCTTTTTGTAATGCTCTTTTATTTATTTTTTTTCTACTTACGGCATTCAGTATTTTCAAACTAATATGGATATATATATATATATATATATATATATATATATATATATGACTTGTATTGCCTTCATCATGTTGACTTTTACTCTTGTAAAAGTCTAGCCTAAATTTCTTTTAACATTGTTCACCTATATATATATATATATATATATATATATATATATATATATATATATATATATATATGACTTGTATTGCCTTCATCATGTTGACTTTTACTCTTGTAAAAGTCTAGCCTAAATTTCTTTTAACATTGTTCAGCCATATATATATATATATATATATATATATATATATATATATATATATATATATATATATATATATATATATATAAAATAAGAATCGACCCGCATGGGCAGCTCAACTGGTCACAGGGGTAAAACTTTGGTCGAATGACCAGGAATCGAGTCTCACCAGCGACAGTGTCGGAGCAACCTCTCAAAGTGAGGGGGGTTTTTTGTGCGCAGTGAGCACAGGTCTAGCCCTGTCGGGTTGGGGTTCAGCCTTTTGGAAGAATAATAAGAATCGATCCTACAATCTTGCCGTTGCATAACTTTTCTTTTTTAAATTTTATTAAAGAATAATGTTTTTTTTTTTACATTTTATTAAAGAGTAATTTTAAGCCTACTTTTATTTTTTCTACAATATTTGTTACTGCCTATTAACGTGATACATGCAAATTAACTTTGAAAAAATGAGTCACCCAAAAAAAAGTCACGATTTTTTTTTTAAATGTGTCTTGTTTGAGAAACACAATGCATATAATGTGTGTATAATATAATTATGAACCCCCCGGCCCCCTCCCCCCCTTACCTTTTTAAATTTACTAACTTGATATGAAATTATTACAGCTAATTTAATATTGGTATCATTCAAAATTATTCAAATGTTGTTAATTATATATACATATATATATATATATATATATATATATATATATATATATATATATACACATACATAGGATTTCATTTATGTGAGAACATTTTTTAAAGTGAGAACATGCGAACTTCTCAACAAATTAATTGATTAAATCATAATTTTAAACAATTAATTAAATCCTTAATATTGCAATGTCATATTATATCACATTGAAGTTATCTCAACACCTAATTATGTATTTATTGTCAATTTACATGAAGTTCTTAAAAATTAGATGGCATGTATAATAGATTAATTAACTCATATGGTACTTGGCTTGGCCTAGCCATGGAATTCTCGCCCCTTAATAAAAAATTTATAGTTCCGCCCCTGATTTCAGTACCTCGTTTCTAAAATGAGTTAATACCCAAAATCGTCCTCGACTATAGTGGTTTTTCTCAATTTCGTCCTAAACGACTTTGGTGACCTAATATCGTCCTAGACTTTTGTGTTTCGCTCAATTTAGTCCCAGACTTTTGTGTTTTTGCTCAATTTAGTCCCTCATTTGTTATTCTGTCCATTTGGTGTTAAATAAATAGACAATTCAGTAATTTTAATATTGACATCTCTTTACTCATAGACATGTGAACTGCGAAATCCTTTTTTTTTACGAATTACTCCCAGAATTACTCCTAAAACTGCGAATATAAAATTTGATTTGCAAGTCCGGGAGTAATTCTGGACATAATTCGTACAAGAAAGAGGAATTTCGCACTTCACAAGTTGAAAGTAAAGAAAGATCAATATTGACGTTACTGAATTGTCCCTTTATTTAACACCAATTTGACGGAATAACAAATGGAGGACTAAATTGAGCGAAACACAAAAGTGTGGGACGATATTAGGTCACCAAAGTCGTTTAGGACGAAATTGAGAAAAACCACTATAGTCGAGGACGATTTTGGGTATTAACTCTTTCTAAAATTGAAAGAGACGAATATTGTAGTCCCTTCTGGCGCTTGCAAAAAGAAGGAAAAAAGAGTGATTTTTTTTCCGAAATTGTCTCTCCCTCCAGCTATTTCCTCTTGTAGCATGAAGGTTTTGGGGGTAAAAGGTACCAAGGTAAGCTATCAAAATAACTCACTCACGTAATGCACCAATCCTTAAACCTAGGACCAAAGTTACGAGAACTTATCAAAAACCCGACAACTAGACACACGAGATGGAGAGCTACGTAAGTTAAAGCTACCAAAAATACTAAGTGCCTCTTTTCAAGCGGGGAAAAGCACAAATTCTATCTCTTGCCTTTCCCCTCACAACTCCTCCCATCCTTCTTTCACTGATCGAGTCTCACCAGCAACATTGTAGGAACAACCTCTCAAAGTGAGGGGACTCCTTGTGCACAATAAACAAATGTCTAATATCTGTGTTTAGCTGAATTACCATGATTTACATCATCCAAGATGTCGGGATAGGGTGTGAAGGGCTCTTGGGGTTGGAATTCAACCTTTAGGAAGAATTGAAAATCATCTCTCAAACTTTATACCTTAACTTTTTCCATTTTAACGATCGATAATTCGATATGCTTTCACCTTTCCAACAATCGAGAGAATTTAACCCAACAGTTTAGAACAGTTGGTTGGCTGATTGTTAATATAGGCATATATATAACTACAGAGTCGAAGGGTCGACTCTTGTATGTGTGCCCGTGTTAAAAGGTTTTGAATCTAGCTTTCATCGAGTAAGGGTCAACCTGGAATGAATTCGAATTGAGGAAGGATACTAGATACTATATATATACATATATAAATTCTAGGGGGAAAACTAAAGGGTTTGCGTGACTTAACTTCTTAGAGAATCAACTTTTGCTTAATTTATTATTTTTCATCAACTTAAAAGGTTTCTTTACAGAGCCTTGTCCAGAAAGCATGATTCACTTTCATCGGCTATTTAGAGCCGAGGAATTGATACTATAACCCAGAGATGTGTTGTGTTCTTTATTTGTGTGATGACAATGTTTGTTTGATGCCTACAATGTTGTCATGAAATAAGATACCCCCACCCTCACCATCACCAAACAGAGAATCAAGTGAGAATTATGGGAATAATGGGAATTCTGACCTGTCTTCCACCGTTTCAGATGAGAGGAGCCATGGATGGTGAAGCTGTGGCGACCTTTGCCTCGTTAGGTGCCGATATCAGAAGCCTGCAGCGATCACTGGCGGAGAACGAGCTGTCGCTTCAATGGTGCAATGAAGCGGTGGCTCTGCTGAAGAAGATGCATTCTATGCTTGTCGTTTTGTTTGAGAACGTGAAACCGCCTTTGTCGTGGAGTGGCATTAGCAGCAACCATTTGGATGAGTACATGGATGAGAGCTTGGACATTTTGGAGCTCTGCAACCTGCTGAAATACGCGGCATCTGGTATCAACAGGTATTGCCTCAAGATCGACTTTGCACTCGAGGATATCCAGAGTGGGGAGGTTGATTCCCTGCACGAAATTCAGAAACCGGAACTGGATAGCAACAAAGTCAGTAAAATTGAGAGGTGGAGAAACACCAACACGCATAAACCTGCAATAACTAAACACAAGGTCAAAGACAGTTCATTCAGCGTTATATACGGGCTCAGATCAGCCATGAATATCATCTCTTTGATCCTTCTCTATGCATTTCGCTATCCTATCCCTACGAAACATGAAAAGCTGCATTGCCTCAACCCCCAACTGAAACCATTCATGGACTCTGTAAAAGATCTCACCTCGTGTTTTGAGCAAAAACGCCAAATGCCTGCAGAAAATCTGAGTGCGGGCTTCCTGGAGTATGATTTGATGGAGAAAGCTATTGATGAACTCAGAGCTCAGCTTAATAAGGAGAAGGCTGCAGAAGAAGAGAACTTACAGGCAAGCAGAAGGTTGGTAGAGCAGAAAGCTATGGCTCTGAAAGCTGGTTTGAAGGTGTTTGAATCAGAAATCATTCAGCTTTTTGAAGCAGCACTCAGGGGAAGAAACAAGTTGATTCAGATGATCATGAAAAATTAATGCAGCTTAGATTGCTTTCAAATTTGAATGTCCATTTTGTTCAAAAGATACAAAATCAGACATGCCAAGGAAAATAAACCAAACATTCAGAGATTCTCTGTAGTCTGTACTCTGTGTGGATTTCATTGTGGAAACTTTTCTTGTAATTTTAGTTTGAGTGATTTTGATTGCTATTCTCTCCTTCTGTCAATTTTCTTTAAAAATCTCTCCTTTCTGTGTGGTGAAACTTACTCAACCATATTTCTACATATATGACACAGATTAAGGGACTCTACATATGCTGCATAACTATAAACAATAAGCGTTTAGCATTAGCAAGGTGACAGTAATCTGTAATGAAAACAGGAAAAGATTTCCTTCCAAATTAAAAGACACCAGAAAATTCACAATATGCAGAAACACCAATTCAAAAGAAGATAAAACAACGCCAGATATTTCTGACACATCTAGTTCAGTGAACGACATGAGATACAAAAGGAGATAGTTCTTGACTTCATAAAAGCAGAGTAGAAAACACCATCAAAATTAATAAGGGAACAGTTAATTCGGCACCCGGTTTGTACAGGAAAGAATACATTCTATACCTGGAACTATCACATTTATAAATACATGTGAAGGTACAGGGGTGCTTCACCTTGCAAGCAGAAGGCAATGGATGAAACTCTAATGCTAGAATGGAGCTCCAGAGCGAACCTTCCCGAAAAGCCGAGTCAGTACAGGTCACAGTACAAACTTGTCTCAGTACAGCTGGACATGGAACCCTTTCCAGAGAAGATTGCCAACATACAATGAAGTATTGCACATAATTGCAACTTTGTTGCGTGTTTGTGAATTGTATCAACTGGAAGCAATCGGTTATAGCGTCATTATGAGTACAACACAGAAAATGAACTATCCACCAAAACTTAGTGTATTTCCCAAGTCTACTCTGTCTCAAGTTGGGAGATAATCTTCCTCCTTTCCTCTGATCGGTGATGGAATAATTTAGCTATCTTTCGCCTCTCACAGTCCTACAGAAAAATGACAGATTTAACATAATTAAATCTTTTGATAAAATCCACTAGCAAATTGTGCAAGAGTTTAGAAGCACTATTCACAGGTGTGTCACCTTGAACATATTGAGATAAAAAGGTTTCTCAGGGTTCATCCTTCTTAGTTTGAAGTATGTATATGCAAAACTCAGCTGATCACGAGGGGTAAACCGGTCAACCTCATTGAACCAAAGGCATGAAAATAAGTTTGACATAGGTGTGTGAGCTCTCAAAATAAAAGAACCTTCAGGTACATCTGTCAAATAACAAATGTTAATTTTTCAAGGAGTATGACAAAGTTGAAGATGCAAAATTGAAACATACTAATACATACTGCTAGGAAGTAGCTTCTCAGGATCTGAAGCATCAAATCGTTCTAAGCCATCAGCCCGGTAGAACTCAAATTGCTCATCTATGACTGTATGATTGTACTTGTTAAGTTTCTTGTTTTGAGCCACTTCTTCCCAAACACAGTGCCGATCATAGTGATTGGAAATAGCATATTCATGACCCTTCCGCCAAAGAAAATATTCCAATATAAGAACAGGGTCAAGCTGCAGTCGCAACTTGCTATCCAACCAAATTGAATACCTGAGAATTTTGAAAATAGAACATACATAGAACAAGGAAATTAGCATCTCTCTTTCACAACAGGCATGCATGGTGTAAAAATAATCCACAAAAGATCCAACCGTGGCATTATTGAAATAATAAGAAAAATTCTATGGCCCCTCAAATGGACTGACTTCTTTGCCAAATGAATACTGGAGTTCTCGGCAGATTTTTTAGACTTGGAATAATATTCAATTTGAGATACAGTGTAATAGGACGAGGAAACTCTACATGTATCTAGAACCAATTAGTAACATTTTCTCACCTGGCTGAAGTAAAAAGTCTATGCGACAAAAACTTTGGTATCTTTCCCACTCTCCGCATATCATCATAAGGCAAATTTTTCACCACCACAATTTTCCATAGACCAATAAAGCCCATGCTATCCAGCATCTGGCCTTCTGAAGAAAGGGTCTGCATAGTAACTTCATCCACAAACATAACAAAGCAAACATTTTTCCTTGAAAAACGAGAAACCTGAAGAAGTAAAATGAAAAAGTTACTTCTATACTTGCTCGAGTGTACTAAATTGATGTACTGTAATAATAATACAGAAAGCTCAGAACAGAAATAGAACATGGAGACACTACTCTCAAAAATAAGTGCATGCTTTTACTTGTCTCATATGCATATCTCATTTGATGCATTCATAAAAACTATTTATAATTTATTTTCAATATTTTTTTTTTCTCAAAAAGATGCCAAAGGTTCAAGCTTTGATATAAATTCAAACTCTTCTGAAGTGTGAATACAAATTATTTAAATTTAGAAGAAAAAAAAATTGCATGACACTATGACTGTGCATGATTCACTTCTCATTCTCATTCTTCTGGAAGGGCAGGACACAAATTGAGAGACGGGGCACTAATACAATGAGAAAGTATTTGGAAAAACATGTGTGCTAATTCAAACACAAGCCCGTAACACAATGTATTGAAAGTATCATCAACCTCAAGCATTTGAGAAGTGGACAAATCGCATAAAGCATATCAAATAAAAAGCATTCAAAATAAGCACCAAAAAAATTGAAATGGGGGAAAAGTAACTTTATAGGTACCAGTTTGCCTACTGGCATCCTCAAGCGATCTGAATTTCCAAATATACATGAAACAACAGCAATGTGGCAAGTGCTAATGTATTTTGCATCATCATCTGCCAAGTCAAAGCCTGTAGATGGAGCTCCTTCAGGACCTTTGACAAAGCCACAGTTTATTTTCTGATCTTGTGCAAGAAAAGATTCTTCTCTTTCTTCCAGAGACTGATGCCCAGCAAATCTTGGTTCCCAGTTTTCACCTTCAACAGGCTTATGTTCTCTTTCAGTATACTGCAAGGAAAATCTTGCAAATTTTCGGCTTTCTAAAGGTTCTACAAGCAGTTCAGTAGAATTCAAAAGTTTCATCTCACAGGGGCCTGTAAATGGAATGCACAAAGTTTGAATACAATGAGTTGGACCCTATGCATGAGGTTCCTAAATCACATAGGTCATCAAGGAAGATGTACACAATGTTACCCCAATTTTTAGAGAGGTTATCACAACAGCACTAGAATGATAATCTAACAGAGTAACAGTAAACAGGTGAGCACTTGGCCATTACACCAAGCTCAACCTTCATTAAAGAATACCATGCATATATGTTTAAAAATTTAAATTGACACTTTACCAAGAACAGCAGTAATAACACATTCAAAGGTTGAAAAGCTCTCCTAAGGGCTTAAGGAAACCAATTCCATAAGAGGCTGCAGAATACTAAACTCTAGCTCTAAAACAATGAAATGTTGTTTATTGAGCTGCAACTTCTTGATATTTAGATATTTCTGATACTTGGCCACTAGCATGTATATTTCTTTCCATTTGAACTTTGAAGGTTGTTTCACAAAGTTTAGTAGTATTATTTAGGTACACAACAGCAAATAACAGTAGGTCATGTAACCACATGAGGCTGATAGAATCCAAAACAAATAGCACATAGAAATACAAGAAAAGGAAAATGCTACTAAACTTACGCCGCTTTGACTTCTTCCTTGAAGCTAGCCGCTTTTCAGATGTAGACCTTCTTGCAGAGTGTCTTTCATTTCTTGCATCCAAATGACCTTTAGAATGTTGAGTGCTTGAAATGAGTTCACCTTTAGAGAAACCAGTTAAACCTTTACCAACCTCTACGGCACTTTTTTTGTTCTTGGCCCCATCATCATGTGTATCAAAAGGATGTATTTCATCTCTGTCAACAGCTCCAGGATGGTCCTCATCTTCATGGCCCACCTCATCATATCCTTCTGCATTCGTGTCATCCAAATCAATGCCATCATCATATGCATCATCAATGTCTACAGCCTCACTCTTCTTTCCCTTATCAGAATCAGATGGATGGTTGTTCTTAGCATTATATCCCTGTTGTGATTGTCCAACATTGTTCAAAGAGGCCTGATATTCAGCTTCATACGCTTTCAGTTCATCACGCCCAGATTCACCATATAAACCTTTGCCTCTATAATCCAAACCTCTATGAGATTCAGTACTTGAAGATTTCTTATCACTATTCTTGCCCTTTGGAGGAGAATGGAGTTTATCCAAAGAACCATCAAGACTCCTCTCCAACTCCTCTTCACTGTAACTATCATCTCTGGTCCTGTCATCCCTGTCCCAACCCCGGGAATCCCTGCCATGTTGAACCGATCCATGTCCAAAATGGACTTTTTGCCTTCGTATTCTTGTCACGTTAGTAAGAAAATCGGTATCATTTTCAATGTCAGCATCCTGTGCATGACTATTATCAAATTCTGCAACAGCAAAGAAAGAGAACATCTTATAGATAATAACCTGGTGAGCACTTCTCATTACCAAGAAAACTAGAATTCCATGCTGTTTAAACAGATTATGATGGCCATAGTTCCATTCAATTATCAGTAAATTTTAGTAATAGATCCTTAACCTGGCTCAAATAAACAAACTTTATTAATTTCCATTGCTCTTTTAAATGATTCAATTAATTAAGAAAAGCTCAATCAACTTCAACTTAACCTAAATGTAATTATCCAAAAACTAACGACATTAAACATAAGGTTCTGCACTATGAATCAAGCTGCAAGCTTCACTCTACTTATCAAAAAAGTCAAGTAGCAAACTCGTACGATACACTGAAGGATCCGTATATTTGAGTATGGATGTGGATATACCTTTATTTTGGGAAGTGAAGTATACAAAAGCGAGGACGGAGGCGACAAAGCAGAGGCAGAGGATGACAATGATACCGCCGACCGAGATTTTGTTGCTCTTAAGCCGGCGGTGGTGGCCATGGAGAAGCCGCGATTGCTGCTGCTGCTTGTGCGCAGAGGACCGAACCGCAATCGAGACGTGATTCGACGCGACACCGTTCCTAGCTAATCCTCCTCCGCCGCCATTACTGTAACCACCAGATTGCCTGTACTGAGCCATTTCGCGGATTGCGCAGTACGCTAGCAACTGCAAAGATACTACTCTGTGAACATGTGTTTGAATAGGCGTAGTTGTATCACTGGCGATTCGGATGCAGAGTAGAGGTTACCGGAAAGTTTTGGGAGATTTCTGAGACGCCGGGAAATGAATCGCGGAGACGGAGACGGGAGAGGGTCGGCGATTATGCTTGGACCGCCGTGTGTAGTTACTAAACCACCCTTGATATTGTTGACTTAGGAGTGTATTCAATTAAGACTTTTAACAGACTTTCAAAACTATTAATTAAAGGGATAGATTTTGAATCACTTTTGTAAATTTTTTTTGTAGGAAATATTAAATACACCCCCTTAATAGGCATTTAGTTGAAAGGAGGGAATTATGTAAAAATAAAGTGATAATTTAAATTTCAATATTTGATTTATAAGAATAAAATTATTGAGAATTTCAATTTCAATTCAATGTTCAGTATACATGAAAATCGAAAGGAAAAAAGTATTATAAAGTCTCAAATGGTCCTACTTATTATTATTGTTATTATTATTATTATTATTATTATTATTATAAAATATAAATCTTAAATGACCAAATTCAATTTTTGCTTTTGAAAATTTATGGAACACGTTGTAAATAAAATAGATAAGAGAGTTTTGAGAAAATATATTTGATTGAGGTTGGCTTACCGATTAACGTTCTGTGTTGAGAGTAAAAGCAAAGACACACTATAATCGAAAGAGAGATGTCAAAAATCAATTTTAAATTTAAAAAAAAAAAGTATTTTATTTTCATCGACAACATATGAATTGTTCAACGTTACCAAAAATTAATAAATAGTGTACAGTGCTCCAAAAGATGTGGTTAAATGGATGGAGCATGATTATCTTATCCAAAGTTACGAGTTTGATGCTTATCAATATCCTTACAAGTTGAATATGTGATTTATCTCTTTTATATGATTTGTGCATCTTTAAATAATAATTGTGGGTTTCTATAGTCACAACACAATGATTAAAATATATTGCGGAGTATAATTTAACACATGCATTAATAAATGAATATCAAAAGTAATTTTTATAAATGAATATTGAATGACTCAAATCTCATGCATTTATGGAGCAGCATGTTGTTGACTCACTACTAACTCATTTTTTACCTACTTTAATAATAACTTTATATGTAACATATTTGAATTAATTCCACCAAAGGTTCTTTGTCTTTGGTAACAATTTTAAATTTAGTATACACTATCAGACTATTATTTTTTGAATATTTTTAGTCTTTATCATGACTTTTTCTTTTTTAGTAAGAGTATTTTTGTCTCTTAATATTTTTCTTTTATTATTTTTCCAGTTTCAGCCGGTTTAACTGGCTTAAGACTTTAATAAAAATCGGTTGAAAAAATATGATTATTAATGCAATTTAGACTATCATTTTTAGACCAACTATTTAGACTATCGATTTTACAAAGTTGCAAATATTTTTTTAGTGACAATTATAATGAATTTCCTATATTATCTTGCATTTTTATATTTTGAGTTACATATTTAAATAAACAGATTCAACATTCAATTACCTATGTATGAACTTCTCCTATATAATCTTGCATTCTTGCATGCATTGATATGCTTTCGAATTTTTATTTAAATATAAACATTGGGCATTAACTCATTCGTGCAATCTACGTGTAAAACTAGTACGAGAATAAGAATGAATATCATTTGGAGATCTTGTATCCCACAAGGAATATTACTTTGGAAGTTATGTTTTTTTTTTTTTTTTTTTTTTTTGAGAATAAAGGTTTAATTCATTAGATCATCACAAAGAGAGTTTACAAGAAAATTAGGTGGATCAGATAACCACTCTCCGCAACCTAACTCAGAAACAGCAGCCCGAGCAATAGTATGGGCTGCGCGATTCACAGATCGCTTAATTCAATATTTTAATTCATATGCTACATTCCCACTCTAATATTCAAAACTTTAATGTGACAATTTTAATTAATATGTATAATTTTTATTACTTTTTTAGGTGACGATCGAGAGAAACATACAATTATTATTTAAGGGTGTATACTTATAAATCACATGCCTATTTAATAATTTGCAAATCACATATAAAAAATAAAAGAGGTAAATTATATTATAAACACTATGTAATAGAGCTAATAGCATTCAAAAAAAAAATATTATAAACACTATGTGTTACAAATTTGACCGAAAGGATGTTGACAAGAAATTGAAAAAAAAAAAAAATTTATTGTCACGTAAACATTAGCAAGTAAAATGGAAGATAAAATAACAATATTCTTCTAATGTTATAATACTTAAAGACTAATTAAGAGATCAAGTATAATGTATCAGAACTATGTGGTCTAATGGTATCCGGGTTGGACTTCTATTTGGAAGGTTGTGAGTTCAAGCTTTAGTGGAGGCGTTATTGGCTCTTTGTGTTTCAGTAGGTTGAGAAAGTATATGAACAGATACTACAATATTATAGAGCTAGTAGCATTCAAAAAGAGATCAAGTATAATAAGTAGCAACACAGGCGTTTCGCATAAATAATGGGATAATTATAGACCACAAGGTCCTTAGTTTTTAATTTTGTATTTAATGAAGTCTTCAATTCAACATAAATTCCACTTTCAATTACTGCATTATATTCCTCCTCTCTCTTTCTCTCTCTTTCTCTCTCTCTCTAATATCAAAAGAAAAAAGCTATATATATTTCGTCAACAAAATCTTTAATTTAATTAGCCATGGCCAATGAAAGGTCAACGTTGTTGATGTTGCTGATCTTCTGTTTTATCATAGTACATGAGGTATTTTAATTAATTTATATTAATGTATACAATTTCCGTAATTTCAGGTACTATGATTTTAATTTTCAGGTAGAGATATACAGTGGTCACCACTTGATAGTTGCTGCTATAGGTATGTATGCAAAATATATTTAATTTCATGAAAGAAATTCTACGATATAATGGTAATATAATGTTATTGATAAAATTTGAAATTATTGATATGATCTTACAATTAATGTGAAAAGAGAATTCTTGACGCCCATAGAGAAAACAATGAGAATTTGTAACATTACATATAGAAATTAAAAGATTAGAGTTGATATATGGGATTGAAGAGTTAATGTAAAAATAGAATTCTTTACGATAGAGAACATAATTGGAATTTGAAACATTGTAATTTATATTTATTTAGATTAAATTTTATCCGGGACATAATCTTTAATTTTATTATCACCAGGACTATGTGGTCTAATGGTATCCGGGTTGGACTTCCACTTGGAAGGTTGTGAGTTCGAGCCTCAGTGGAGGTGTTATTAGCTCTTTGTGTTTCAATAGGTTGAGAAAGTATATGAACAGATACTACAATGTAATAGAGCTAGTAGCATTCAAAAAAAAAAAAAAAGATTAAATTTTATCACGTAAGGCTAATTTTTTTAATTTTTTTTTGGGTGACGAGTGAAACTCATTTTTTTTTGGGTGACGAGTGAAACTCAGACCACTATCTAAGGGGTTGTTTGGTAAATAATTGTTAACTGATTGGGTTACTGAGTTTGATTAGTTGATGATAACATTAGCTGATTATAGAAAATTGTTTGATAAATTAGTTGTTAGCTAATAGCTGATTACAAGCAAAATGACTGTCTCAAAAAATTGATCGAAAAAGTTGTTTTTGAATTTTAGCATTTTGGAACATAAGCTGTTACAAAAAACTAATTAATCAAACGTTCATATTGAATGTTTAACCAAATAAAACAGCTAATAATGGTTAAATAAGTCAAAATTGGCTAATAAGCTGACTATATTACTAAACAGGGTCCCTATGTTATGAATTCGATCAAAAACGTGTTGACAATAATTAAACTCGTGACCTTCTGAAATGTAAAGAATATTTAATTTTATGCATGCGGTGCAGATTGCCCGTCAAAATGCAGTAATCGATGCAGCAAGTCGGGGAGGCATAAGATGTGCATGAGGGCATGCAAAACTTGCTGTCAAAGGTGCTATTGCGTGCCGGCCGGGACCGCCGGAAACGAGGATGTTTGCCCATGTTATGCCAACATGACAACACACGGTGGACGCCACAAATGCCCTTAATTAATTAACCAATTAAATTATATATATGTACGTAATAAAGTGCGAATTGATCTTAACGTGTGAACTTGCGAACTACTTAAAGATTGCACTGCATTTACTACATGATTGTATTGCACCAGATACGATTTCATTATAAAGGTCCTCCAGACATGCATGGGAGCCGTTGGGGTGCAATCACGTATTAGTTACGGTTTAATCGTTCAGTAGTTCGATGGTTAGCAAGTTAAAGTTGGTTCGTATCTGATTATGATATATATATATATATATATATATATATATATATATATATCTATCTTCAAGGTTTATATATATAACCACGATAAGAATTTATCAATTCACGTTTAATTCTAAGATTTAATTTCATATTCGAGTTTTATGGCAAAATGATGCGTTGAAACTCTCGGTGGTAGCATTTTCATGTTTAATTAGAAAATGTTTCTATATTGAGAACACAACATTAAGCAATATAACTGTACATTGTTTTCTTAAGAACTCTCGGCGCTCTTATCTGTGAAGATTAATTGAAATATATCATGCTTCAGCTCAGTTGACTATATTCATACCTTTCTTTTTTGGTCTTTAGTAAAATGTAAATATTATATTGCACTTTATGACGACTAACAAAGCAAAATCTCTAATGTAACTATTTATTTTGAATTAATTGACCAATTAAATTATGTTGCGAAATCAACATGTAATATATACATGAACACTAAAGCGTGAATGCCTTTATTATTCCAAGGATTGGAATTGTCTCTCCAAGAAAACAAAAAATAAAATAATACAACCAAACATCTATCCTACTCATCAATATAATATATATAATATAAATGCAGCATTTATATATTAACTTTATTCCATTTACCTTGCCCACACATTATATTGTACCATACTTGTACACTTTACCCTTCATCATCCTCTCAAAAAGATATTCACTTGCAAACTAAAATTTAAGGGCATTTGGGGCGATTTCCATGGGTCTTGAGCTTGGCATAGCAGGGACAGAGATGGGCGTTGCCGTAAGTGCCCGGCGGGACACAGTTGCACCTCCGGCAGCACGTCGTGCATGCTCGACTGCACACATTCTTTCTCGACGCCTTTCTGCATCTTCTTCCACAAGCATACCCACAATCTGCACATCCATATATAGTTGTATAAGATAAAGACGTACGTGTAAAGTGACTATTTAAATACACGTTTGATTTAGATCTAATGGGATATAAGTCTCGGGTCTAAACTGATGACTAACTAGCTAGTATATAAATTTTGGGATCAATCTAAAATAATAAGGTAGCCTTATGACATAAAGTGACTACTCAATACAATTTTAGATTCATTGGGATATAAGAGGGGCAGACTAAAATAATGACTAGTATATAAATCTTGGGAGTTGGGATCTAAAGTGACAGTCAATATATAAGTCTTGAAATCATCTAAGGTAACTATCAAGATATTAATCTTATGGCATAAAGTGACCACCTAGATAAATAAATTTAGATCTTTATAAGATATAAGTCTCGTGATCTAAAATAATTATCGAAATACAAGCTAGTTTTATGGTGGAGGAAAGTGACTATCCAAATACAAGTTTAGATCGAATATGGTATAAATTTCAGGGTTCCAAAATATAAGTTAGGTCTATTGGGATATAAGTCTCGGGGCCTAAAGTGACAATTAAGATATGAATTTTGGTATACAATTTATATAGTCATTACATATTCTCAACCAAATTTAGAGAAAAAACTCAAAAAGGGAAAACAATTGGGAATTTAATTAATTAATTTTACTTACTTATTTTTGCATGATGATAAACTTTTTTCGTAAGAGCTGCTTCATCATCTTTACCAGCTCCACCTACCTGATTGCAGAAAACATTAAAAACCCACAATTAATGCTCACTCCTTAAACCACTCAAATCATTAATTAATCAAACAATTAAAAGATTCATTGCTGAATCCCCAACTCCAGGCCCCCGCACCCCGACCAGATAGAGTATTTGGCAGGATGTAAATCAATGGCTACAGGGTAAAATATTTGTGCGTACAAGAGATCTGTCCACTTTAAACATAATTCTCACATATTATCACTATCGAGGTTCGAATTTGGTCTCTTTTTCTAAATATTGTTTACTGAATCAGTGAGCTAAACTCGTGATAGCTAAAAGATAAGAAGCATAATTACCTGTGCAGGAAACTTGTCAGAATGATCAGTGGCCAATGCCTCTGTGAAAACCTGAAGGAGGAGAATGGCAATGAGGAAAGAAGATGAAAGCTTCATATTGTTGAGAGGAGAGGGGAAATTTAATTTAATTTGATGCACTGAAATTAAAGCCGCATTCAATTCAATTCAGTGTTGTGATTGAATGTGTTTTGATTTCCAAGGTCGGACCATCTTATAAAGGGTTGAGATTGCTGTCGGTTGATACGTACAGATCAGACAGGAATTTTATGTAGTTTAACCTTGTATAAGTGACCCCCCCCCCACCCCCCACCCCCCTCCCTATCCTATGATGTTATATATCATTGGTATTTGTTGAATCTTTCTAACGAAACCACCATAGTATATTTTAAACAAATTAAAGGCATATATGTATATCCCTAGACCCTAGCTACTATACCTAATGAAAATACATTTAAGTGTATAATGTATAGTGTATAGTTGGTATATTTATAAAAATTTAATTTTTTTTGGTGACGAGAAAAACCAGCAATCAGGGTGCACTAAGTAAATCATGTTCTGGCCTATATAATAGCCTATAAATCACACTAATCATTTTGATTTGAAATATAGTATATATAAATTTTTTCATAATTACATCATTGTATGTGTGTCATTGCGTCTTTTAATTTAAAATAAAACACGACATTTTTATATTTTTACATACAATATTGTAACATTTCTCAACATTTCAACATTCAACAATGCTTGAATATAATGTAGTGTTGGGACACAAATACATTTTTGTTGTTCACTTATTTGACTCATATCACATGCATGCATTGAGGTAAGGTGACTAGGTGAGTGCAAATTGAGCAAAAAGGATACAAGCTTCCACACAACTTTGGCTTTTTTCATAGCTTTAGTGTGAGCTTCACAGCTGTGGATTCTTTGGCAGATTGAGGGAGGGGGTATGTATGGACACACAAGATAGAAACAGATGGTCCCCTTTACAGATTGGCATATTTATTAATTTAGATCAATGATGAGATATACCAGCTGTTGTAATTCTTGAGCAACCTAATCGAGTTTGTCGAGCAATTAATTTGGCTGGTAACTACAAATTAGGATTGGTTTTTAGATTTGTGTGGCCTTGTTCGGATAAATAAATGAGATCTTACCAAAATTACAATTTTTCAAATTAATACCGTAATTTTTTCTAATAATAATAATAATAATAATAACAATAATAATAATAATAATAATAATAATAATAATAATAATAATAATAATAATAAGGTGGTAAAATGTTACTGTGCACAAAAAAAAAAAAAAAGGCAAAAGACATTATGGAATAAATTATATTACAATTATAACAATAATAATAATAGTAGTATTGGTAGGGCATATCCCGATCGACATAGCTTGGGTTTTTTCGTTCTTTATGCAGGTTTTACAGGTCGGATACTCCTAAAGGAAGACGGTTGGAACCGACCGGTACACTTCCCGACCGGGGTCTTTTACCCGATTATTTGCCCTTATCTTACGAAGAGTCAAGGATCTTGAGAAGAGGCACATGGCAATGCTACACGTTGACAGAGAGGGCTAGCTGGGTGAAGACGCGTGGATGCTACGTGGGCAACATGCCGGGCGGCCGGAGGTGTGTCTCCGGCCAAGCGGCTATAAATACCCACGTCGGCTACAGTGTGGGGGACTTTTGGAACGATCGATAGATTATCTACAGAGCTGCCCGACCGCAGTCAGTCGGCCTCGGGATAATCACTTAGATTGTATTAGGTCCTTCTTGATCAATAAAAGACTGTATTTGCTTTGACTTGATCGTATTAAGTACCTAGATCGCCTAACACGTGGAATTAGTACTATCAAGTATTATCGAATAAATTACAATTATAACAATAATAATAGTGTGCGCAAACTCGCAATGCAAAAAGATTAAAAAATAAAAAGATATCCAAAGCTAGAGCAACATGCAAGTTTTGAACCTTAGACCTCCAAGTTGAAATTGAAATTAAATACAATAAACACATGTTCCTACCATTTCTTCATGGAGCCTTTTAACTTTAATTGAAAACTTTTAGTTTTTATTTCTAAACTAGCTAGGTAAAAATGAAATATTGGGCCTCTAACATTTGGGGCTCTGTGCGGTAGCCCAGCTTGCACAACTCAAAATCCGGCCCTGCTACAAAGGTTCAAGTTTGACTCCTTGTGCAGTGTGAGTTATCTATTAGTGTTCTCGTTTTTTTTTTTTTTTTCGTGTTCTTTGTCCAACAAAGATAAAGAAGAGAAATCAGCTTGGTTAACGTGAGTGATCATGGACTCTCATCCTTTAAGAGAGGTCGGGAGTTCAAACACTCAGGCCACTTCGTAAGGAAAAATCAATATGCCTAGCACTTTGTTCTTTAATTAATTAGGTCAACAAGGTGTGAATATAATGATTAATTAGTCTGATTATGGTACGGAGATTACTCAAAACACATTATGGTGTAACAAAAAAACAAAGATGAGAACTCTGGGTGTGTTTGGTTGGCAGGTTTAGTACTCAGGTACGGATATAAAAGTGATTGTTATTGTTTGGTTGACTGGTTTTCAGAGCCGTTCCAATAAAAAATGGGGTCCTGTGCAATATCTTAAATTGTGCCCCTTTTTCAAATAATTTGTATATATAAATAGTAGTTGTTCAAAAAGTTGTGCCAAAAATTCAAAATATAAATATTGTATAAAAAATTAATCTAAAATTTCATTTAAAAAGTGACCTGCATCGTGCACATTTAAACACAAAATCATCCACCAAACTTTTGATATCAACTTCTTCTAAAATCTCATTTTCAATAGAGATTAAAGCTAATCCATTGAGTCTCTCTTGCAACATACTTGATCGTAAATAAGATTTCAACAATTTAGAATCTTACACAAGAATATCTATTAATTTAGAATCAAGAGCATCCGATCCCAATTTCTTGGATCATATATGTCAAATAAAAGCGAATCATTTGGTTTATCATTGTGACCAACATCATCTAAACAACTATCAACATTCTTATTATTTTCATTGTGACAGTATACCTATCATCGTTGTGCACACTATCATTTAAATTTTTTCCAATCTCACAATCATCTTGATCTTCTATATAAATATTTGCATCTAACAATTTCCTTGGCATCATCTTTTTATACATCTATTTGAACAAATAATTAATCAAGAAACAAATTCTTGAATATATATTATTCTGAAATCAGAATTATAAATAAAACAATAAATAAGAATGGTGAAATATTTAATAATTTTAATTACCTGTTAAAAGAATTGAAGAACTTGAAAATTTGTGACATTATATAATCAAAAAGAATTGACAATTCTATCGAATTGCGTCTATCGTCTCACTTGTTGTCTATTTGTGAGATTTGTGATTTTGTGTAAAAGCATTAAGAGCTTTCGATAATGTTGTAAATACTCAATGAACTCAAGCTAATTAGCTAATTAAGTAATTACCTAATAATCTAATCTAATATACTGTATACATAAATAATTAAATACATAAAGCCAAAGCACTTAATTAGCAAACTAATAATCTAATCTAATATACTGTATACATAAAAATTAAATACATAAAGCCATAGGGTATAGGGTTGCGTACTTGCATAATAGTGGTAATGCCGAAGCAAGGAAAAACAAGGGTATTGCGGCAATGCCGATTTCGTAAGAGCGGTGTTGCGGTAATGCCGACTGCGGCTTATGCTGCTTAATACATTAATATACAATTTTTATTTTTTTTTAAATTATGGGGCCCCCAAATATTGGGGGCCCTGTGCAAACAATAGTTATGCCGTGCAATCGAATGTACCATGCACATGGTGCATCCGATGCAAAATGACGTCGTTTTGACTAAAAACGCGCGTCCCACTTAAAAAAAAAAAATTCAGGTTCGATTCTCAGCAATAACATTATTGTGGATATATAGTTATGAATTTATGGATATATAGTTATAAATTTGTGGATATATAGTTATGAATTTATGAATATTTAGTTCATTCATTGTGGATATTTAGTTCATTCATTGTAGATATTTACTTTATTCATTCACTGTGGATATATAGTTGTGAATTTATGGATATATAGTTATGAATTTCTGGATATATAGTTATGAATTTATGGATATTTAGTTCATTCATTGTGGATATTTAGTTCAATCATTGTAGATATTTAGTTCAATCATTGTGGATATTTAGTTCATTCATTGTGGATTTTTACTTCATTCATTCATTCATTCATTCATTGTGGATTTTTACTTCATTCATTCATTCATTGTGGATTTTTACTTCATTCATTCACTGTGGATATATAGTTATGAATTTGTGGATATATAGTTATAAATTTCTCGATATATAGTTATGAATTTCTGGATATATAAAAATGTTATTGCCGGGAATCGAACCTGATTTCTTCTTTAAGTGGGACACGCGTTTTTTTAACCAAAACGGCGCCGTTTTGCAACCGTATGCACCTTGCAAGGTGCATTCGGTTGCATAGCATAATTTGCGCTGTGCAAAGGCCTGACTTTCCCAGGGCCGGCCCTGCTGGTTTTTAAAATACTGTTTGAAATATTCCATTAATGGAAAAACTCATTCCCTTATTTTATAAGAGTTTCTTCCTATTATTCATCCTTAGTCTAATCATTCACATTCCACCCTACTACCAAACATGCAAAATACTCTCACAAAAATCCATTATCATTACCAAATATTTGATACTCATTCCGATTCTGATTTCGATTCCCATGTGTGAACCAAACACATCCTTTGTTTTTATTAGATGAGGACGAAGATCATGGATATAGATGACTCATCTTCTTCTATATGTGGTAGAAGATGGTGATACATATTTGAATTGAAGATAAGCCTTGATAAATGTGTTATCACGGCAAGGCCTTCATTAAACTCTAAGTGTCCACGTATCACTCCTTTAATCAATAAATAGTAAATATAACAGACAAAATAAACAAATAGAGTACTATTCTATATTATTATGTTAGCAATCACATGTATTTTCGCGCTAACAAAAAATATGACATATGATAGCGATAAAATGGTATGGTGACTTTTGTAGTTCACATGTATATATGAAGTTTCTTTTGAGTTTTATTTATTTATTTTTTTAAATGAAGTTTCTTTTGAGTTAAATGCACTTTTTAAAAAATTTCTTTGACTTACGAAAAAAAAATTAATTGGAATTTAATGTGTGGGGTGGGGGTGGGGGGATTGTAAAGTTGGTAGCTTTTGAACAACCTGACCTTTTATTAATTAGCCTGTGAACAAGGGAGCAGGCAGAAAGCAAAGGGACAGCTTACCATTTAGTCACTCCATACCTTAACCACATGACAAGTAAATTAATAACGTACCGCGAATGGTGAGAAGAGATCATTGTTTGAACTTTGGTTGTGACGGTGTAAAAATTATGCATAAAGTTAGCAAATTCTTTGTGATATCAACATTTGACCATGTTTTTCTCTTAAATGTTCTTACGTGGACTTGGGTGTGGATAGCCATTGAGGTTGGAGATTCAACCTTTTTTTGGAGAAGTAAATTAATAATGTATTCATCATACAGGAGTGAGATTTGTCTAGTGCATATCTTCAGATAGTGACTATAACATTTTGGTTTTCCTCGTTACCAAAAAAAATGCATTTATCACTGTCCCCCATTGTTGGCAAATTATAATGTCCTGTCATAATTGTGAATATAGAGTTCAAAAAGTATGAACACAGAGTTCTATAATTATGAACATAGAGTTATGTTATTGTGATAAATACGAAGTTCAAAAATTATAAACATAGAGTTTTATAATTATGAACATAGAGTTCCGTAATTATGAATATAGAACCGTGTCCACCTTGCAAGGTGGACACGGTTCCACGACATAACAATTGCCTATTGTTCAATCATTATATTATTGTGTGGACCATGGTTCACACAAGTTGTATGGACCACATTTTGTATACTATAAAATAATGTACATTCAGTACAAAAATAATGTACATTGTATTCAGAGGATGTACATTATTTTTGTACTGAGTGTACATTATATTGTATAATGTACATACAGTACAAAAATAATGTACATTTAGTATATTAAAAATATATTTTTTGTTATAGTCCACATAACATTAGGTGGACCATGGTCCACACAATAATTTGTCCATATTGTTGGGTTGGGCTCTTCTTTATTGTTTCCTTTGACCCGCTATCCCCGGATAGCCCACTCTTCGATCTTTCAATCGTCATGTTGTGCATCCGTGTGCACCATGCAAAAACGACGTCGTTTTGACTAAAAATGCGCTTTACACTTAAAAAAAAATTCAGTTTCGATTCCCCTCAATAGCATTATGTTGTTCATTCATTCTGGATTTTAGTTCATTGAATCTGGATTTTTAGTTCATTGATTCTGGATTTTTAGTTCATTGATTTTGGATTTTTAGTTCATTGATTCTCAATTTTTAGTTCATTTGTTATGGATATTTAGACGGGAAATCGAAACTGATTTTTTTTTTTCATTCATGCTGGATATTTAGTTCATTCATTATGGATTTTTAGTTCATTCATTCTGGATTTTTAGTTCATTGATTATGGATATATAGTTCAAATTATGCACAACATAATGTTGTTGCCGGGAATCGAAACTGATTTTTTTTTTAAATGGACGCGCGTTTTTAGTCAAAACGACGTTGTTTTTGCATCCGTGTGCACCATCATAATTTGCCTCGACCTTTCAAACCCATTTTTTGATAAAGTGTAGTTTACTTTTCCTATATGGTTTACGAGTTATTATATATGAGTGAGAATTTTTTAATATATACTATTGGGTATGTAGTGGTAGCAAATTTCCCTTGCTGCCCAATCAGAGATGTGGCCCAGATAATGAATTGGGTCTGGATAACTCTTATAGGCCTCATGATTTCAAGCCCAACATAGCATACAACTCATCAGCCCAGACCAACAGAACTATGTAGACTAGCCTACATGGTTCCCATAGGCAATTTATATCGTGCACCATGGCACACATTGCATTGTGCGTCCTGGTGCAAAACGACGTCGTTTTGCGGCAATTTATATCCTACACCACAGCGCGCGTTGCACTATGCGCCCAGATGCAAAACGACGTCGTTTTAATTTTTTTTTTTTTTTTTGAAATTTTCTGCTCCAGTGAATGGCAGTAGTTTTTTCTTTAAAAAAAACTCGTTGTTCAAGAATGCACATAATGTTATACTAGAATACACATAATTGTATACATGAATGTACATAATTAATTAATTATATAACAAAATATGCATACTCTTTTTAAAAGATAATACACATAATCTAACATAATACATAATAAACATAAACTTTTAACATAATACACACAAATTTTCTGATTCGGATGTACATAATTGTATAAAAAGAATGTACATAATTGTATAAAAAATGTACATAACTGTATGAACCAATACACATAACTGTATGAACAAATACACATAACTGTGTGAACAAATACACATAATCCCAGCAACTTCCTACCGCGCCTCCCAAAACGATCCCAAAACGACGTCGTTTTGGGAGGCGCGTGGCGCACAGTGCTATGTGCGCCGTGGTGTAGGGTATAACGATTGTCGTTTTGCACTTTAAAAAAAAAAAATCATTTTTCCGTGTTTGCTGTTAATTTGTTAAAAAAAATTAATGTTTTAAAAATGTACATAATTGTATATGAGAATGTAAATAATTGTATATAAGAATGTACATAATTGTATATGAGAATGTACATAAATTTTTAACTGTTAAAAAAATCGCGTGTTCGAATACATAATTGTATTAAAAAAATGCACATAATTGTATAAAATAATGTACATAATTGTATACCAGAATGTACATAATTGTATAACATAATGTAAATAATTATATAACATAATACACATACACTCCGTTGCGTCAATTCCCCATACAACTTAACAAAACGACGTCATTTTGGCAAGCGCAAGGCGCACAATGCTATGTGCACCGTGGTGTAGGGTATGACGATTCCCTTTGAGTTTGAGCCTTCTATATGGCAACATTTTTTTTGATTGTTCATCAAATGTTTAATATCAGTTGTTGCTCTAAGGATGCCCAACAAGTCAACTGCAAATAGAAGTGGATATGACTCAGGTCAATCCCCAAGTATCTCAGATTGGTCTCGAGTTAAAAAGAAGATTGGGACGACTACATCTATAAAGGTTAATCTTAGGTTAAGTTAACTACAAATAGAAGTGGCCATCATGGCTTTAAGTCAATTCCAAACTATCCCAAATTGATCTCAAGTTGAGAGAAGATTAGGATAATTAGATCTATAGAGGTCAATCTTAGGTCAAGTTAACCACAAATAGAAGTGGTCATGGGTCAAGTCAGTCTCGTTCTATCTAAGACTAATCTCGAGTTGAGGGAAGATAAAAATGACCAACTCTGTAAAGATCAATCTTAGGTTAGGTGAAACTTAAATATACTGTATTGCAGTTTTCAAGGCTCGATCACGTGTTTTTATCTACCATTTACTATTTACCATTCAAGAACCAACTGAACTGTCTATGCATACTCAAACTAACTACAAACTTATTGAAATGATTTGAAGAAGTTAAGTGCTCAACCGTCCAACATTATATCTACCAATAAAAACACACCATAAAAATCTGCTTAAAAATTCAACAAGAAGATTTGTTGTTAATGACATTAGTACATTACCCAATGCATGAACCCACAAATCACAATTATTTGATTAATTATTATAATTATAATACAAGGTAAAAAGGCAAATAATATCTCATCAAATTTGTTGGTGGCCTGGTGGACCTCCAATAAATATTTTACCCCATCCCCATTGGCTTAGAGTCACTCATGCCCCTCTATGCATCATTTTCCTCATCCCTTTACCTCTATATATGAATCACCATAATTGCACATCATATCATCATAGCCACAAAATATCCCTTTCCCATTTTCCTTTCTACACATACTTTGCTAGTCTAATCAATATAATGTAATTCAATCAAGGGAAATCATTTATCTCAAATAATCTTTTCAACCCACACTTAATTAGTCACTCCTCAAGTACCAAAAGAGAACAAAATAATGATGATATTCATAGTAAAGATTAGAAGAAGAGAAAAGAAAGAGAGAATATGATAATCAGGTTGAATTGAACATACGTGTTAAAAATTAACGAGGGTCTGATTGGTGAGTAAATAGACGAAAAATATAAGAAATTTTGGGGAAAGAGAATTTAATTCATGTATTTGAATTGTGAATGGATAAAAGACGACTAGATTGTTATGACTCTACGGTCCTTGTTGTATTCTATCTCTTAGTTATTATTCTTTGTATATATTCTTGTACACAGTTTCAGAGTTCTCATTTGGTATATATAGCTAGGTTTCGGACGGTCTCTCAGGCTACTACCATTTCTCCCCTGGTGGCTTCTGTCACCTCTTTCTACAGTACATCACTTTGTGTCTATTAAACCGACTACTCAAAAAATTTTATTTTGACTGTACACAACTGGTGTCATTTCTTCGAGATTAGATAAAACACCCTAGATCCCTTCCAGTGGATTTAACAATTTAAATTCGTGAAAATTAAAACATACTAATTATTGCCTGTAGGGTTGATTCATTAGGATGGTTCCAGAATTCATGCAAGAATTGAATTAACAACACAGAAGTCGAAGAAGATTACAATAAAAATGAAATGGAGCTATCTAGCAATGATGGAAGAACAACACTTTTGCGGCTCATATGATCATGGCCTACCTCCTCCCACTTCCAATGCAAGCAACAGCCAATAGTATAATTATATTATTATTATTTTTTTAAAAGCTGTAAAAAAAGTTTTTTTTTTTTTTTTTCTTGAAAAAGTGCAAATAAACAACAGAAAAGTGCAAATAAAAAAAAGGGAGGAAAAGTGCAAAAAAAATATGGGTATCAAAGAAGCCAACGGGTAGCTCAAATGACAAATGAGTTCTTTTTGTGTGGAAGTTATAATTTTGGGATAATCAGAGTTCAATTTTCACAAGTGACAATTCTCTCTGGACCAGCTCCAGTGCCTTCCAGAGCGAGCAGAGATTAGTCGGGACGTACTCAAATCGTAAGACGGACGGAGAAAGACCCGAAAAATCTCGTGGTTTGCACTCAAAAAAAAAAAAAGGGTATCATATCACAGCACATCTTCAAAGGAGATGAAGATGAGCATTGGCCTACTCTTGTGTAGATTAAAGAAAAGGAACAAGAAACAGACAAAATGGAAGAATACTTGTAAAGTAATTATCAAACCATTTTGTGTGTCTCATACATCTGAGGAAAAAATGGGGAAGAGACAACACGGGTTGTGGAGGGAGAAAAGTCATTATCATTCCTAGTTAAGGTTCCACCTCCCCCCCCCCCCCCCCCAACTGTTTCTCTAGAACCTGCTTATCAAGTCATTTTCAAGTTTAGTTAACCCCCCCCCCCTCCCACCCCACCCCCGGCCACTCTACTAGCTCTCTAATTAATCTTGCTCCACCTTTAAGATTTTGATTGTGGACGGTTCTTTTAAATTACTTTTTAATTTGTGTCTGATAACGTAATAGAAGAATTAAATTTTTTGGGTGACAAGGGAAACTTGCATGTAACTACTAAATATATAAGGAGGATAAATTAAATAAAAACATGATACCCCTATAAAAAGTATATATGGACGAATCTCACTCGCCCATTTAGGTTCATCAATGATTTAGGATTTTAGTGCAAAATTAAAATATGAGTCAATTTTATAATTATTATAAACTTTCAAATTTGTAATATTTATAAAACTAACCCCGTTATTTTCTCTTTGTTTTTTCAATCACCTTCAACTATTGATGATCTACCCAAATGGATGGATATATGGGATTAATTAATAACAATGTTGCAAAACAATTTTATAATTATTATAAACTTTCAAATTTGTAATATTTATAAAACTAACCCCGTTATTTTCTCTTTGTTTTTTCAATTACCTTCAACTATTGATGATCTACCCGAATGGATGGATATATGGGATTAATTAATAACAATGGATATATGGGATTAATTAATAACAATGTTGCAAAAATCTCGCCAACTGCGCCTAAGCTGATAGTTGGATACACATTAATGGATATATGCTCACACGCCCCCTCACGTGAGTTGGATACACATTAATGGATATATGCTCACACGCCCCCTCACGTGTATGGTGGATTCCAACCAACACGTGGACCGGTAAACCGTAGTCGCTTATTCGAACCCATGACCTTTGGTCTGGCTCTGATACCAAATTAAAACATGTGCTCCATCTCAACTAAAAGCCTAAGCTGATAGTTGGATACACATTAATGGATATATGCTCACAAACCATAATCAGTAGTCTAGGCGGCTGGCCATCTAGGTGGTCGACTAGGCCGCCTAGGCCGCATAGGCATCGACTAGGCTATCTAGGCACCGAATAGGTCGCCTTGTCGGCCGATTAACTATGTTTCCTTCTTTTTTAAATGGGTTATTTCACTAAAAGCGACATCGTTTTGAGTGAAATAACCCTAAATTGTTTAAACTCTAGATGTTTTTTAGGTTAATATTTAATATTTTAGTATTAACTATTAAAGTATCAAATAGTTTATAATTATCAAGTCTTAAAAAAAATTTAAAAATTCTAAACAAATTTTAAAAATAAAAAATAAAATAGAAAATACACAGGCGCCTAACGATTTTTTCAACCATGATTAATAAGCACTTTTTTTTTTTTTTTTTACCTAGAGACGTGTTCTCATTCGAATCAGACCCTATATGTCATTGGCTTAACTTTTTTTTTTTTTTTTTTTTTCCACATATGAATAGGCCGGAGAGAAACATATTACATGAATCTAGTTCTAATGCACTAATCAGATACCAATGGTAATCTTTTTTGTCATTTTACATACGGGTCTTAATTCCAACAAGATTAAAATATTACCTAAGTACTTATTATATTTTTTTTAAAAAAAAATCAAAGTCTAAATATCTAGCCGAACCAACAATTATAAAGTAGTAATGGTGGGATTAGAAATGGGTATGTTATTGATACTGACACAGTAAATATGATGATTGATGATATGATTAAGAAGGTTGAAAATTTTGGGTATGGCATGCAGCTTAAGGTTAGTGTGTAGGGAACGCAGCACAACCTCAGCAGTCCCACGAAACCGCCCAAAATTAGAACCCTACTTGAATTGCTTGCTTTACACTATAACTTGTTGGCCAAAGCAACCCCACCACCCCCACCCTGCAATAAAAATTAGAAAAAAAAATTGGGGTAACTCACTAACCTCATCCAAGTTAGTCAGGTTGTTAACTCGGTGCCCACATGAGCAGCTCAGTTGGTCACAGATGTGAAGTTTGGGAACAATGGCTTGGGATCGAGTCTGATCAGCAATAGTGTGGGAGCAACCTCTCAAAGTGAGGGGGGCTCCTTGTGCGCAGTAAGCAAATGTCTTGCATCTGTGTTCAGCTGAGTTACCATGATTTACATCATTCCCAGTAAGCAAAGGTCTAACATATGTATTCAGCTGAGTTACCATGATTTACATCATTCTAGATGCTCTGTCGGGTCAGGGCGTGGAGGGACTTGGGGTTGGGGATTCAACCTTTATTTACATAGTGTATACCTTCGAGTAGTGATTACGGGTTTTCTCATCACTCAAAAAAAAAAATTAGAAAAGATAAATCAATAAAGAAACTTTAATTATATGTATGCAGATAATGGTGGTACTTGGTCTCTATATATGGTCCTACTAGCCCTACAACAACCATTGTTGGTCCCAAGGAAAAACATTATAAGTTCAAGAATCAGTAGCTTATAATTCTTGCTAGATTTTATGTTTGTTTTTTTTTTTCCTGCTCTATTTTTGGTCTGGCGGCTAAAGGATAGTTCACACCTCATGTCTTGAAATATATAGATGCATGGATACACAGATACATACACACACACATATATTTATGTGTGTATGTGTGTATGGTGTTCATACAATGACAATGTTGTTATGTATGTGCTTTTGATTGAGCAATACCAGAAATGATTTTGCCTGGCCTTGTGCCAATTTTCCATGGTTCTTATGATCATTTCCACCGAGGGGTTTCAAAACATGCAGCACAACAAGTGCATATTTAGCTAGGGTTTGAAACATGTGACAATTGGTTGGCATGCTTAATGTTGAGGATAAATATAAACCTTAAGGGGTAATTCTAGTCAAGCTGCGCTGGTTGAAAAATTGGTTTAATTTAATAATAACAAAGGACTTCAAGTTTGACTCTTTGAGCTAAGGAAGCTGCCTACTGGCTATCGGTTTGGACCGATCAGTGAGCTGAGCTAAGGAAGCTGCCTATTGACTCTTGGTTTGGACCGATCAATTATATAGGCAATCTAGGTTGATTAATCATTTAATCGCATTGTAATTCTCTATGAATTAAGATTGATCACAAGATAAATTTCATCAAAAGTGTGCATTCAAGTAATTGTTACAGTCAAAAAAAAAAAAAAGAAGTAATTGTTACAGTTTTTTTTGTCTTTTTGTAAATCAAAGATAAATGCATGCTTGTGGCCAGTCAAGTTTACAGTTATTAGTTGTCATCGGATCCTATGCAATTAGTGTTTTCCATCTGACACGCATGAATACAAAAGAACTCTTTTTGCGTTTCAAATGTACCTTCGTTCTTTTCCCAATGAACATGAACTAAACAAAGTGCATCCAACAATAATTCATGTATACATTCTCAACCTATTGAAAATTAATAAGTTAATATTGGAAAATTATGTTGTGCATACAGATACAAAAACGACATCGTTTTATTAAAAAACTCGCATCTCACTTAAAAAAAAAAAAAAAAAAAAAAAAAACCAGTTTCGATTCCCAGCAACAACATTATATTGTGCATAATTTGAACTATATATCCAGAATCAATGAACTAAAATTCCATAATGAATGAACTAAATATTCATAATGAATGAACTAGATATCCATAATGAATGAACTAAATATCCAGCATGAATGAAAAAAAATCAGTTTTGATTCACGTCTAAATATCCATAATCAATGAACTAAAATTCCAGAATCTATGAACTAAAATTCCAGAATGAATGAACAACGTAATGCTATGGAAGGGAATCGAAACTGATTTTTTTTTTTTTTTTTTTTTTAAAGTGGGATGCGCATTTTTAATAAAACGACGTCGTTTTTGCATCATCAGCATAACAATGCGTTAATACTGTCTCCACTGAAACTCGAATTCATAACCTCTCACTTGAAAGAGTCACTTCCTGCCACTTGACCAGAAAGTCTTTGCCCAACATTGGGTACTTACTTTGTCTAAAGATGTTTTTTTTTTTTTAAAATAAAATAATAATAATAATAATAATAATAATAATAATAATAATAATAAATAAATAAATAAAGACAAATTATTGTATGGACCATGGTCCACACAGCTGTGTGGACCATGAATGTAATATACATTTTTAATATACTAAAAGTACATTATCTGTGTATTGAATGTACATTATTTGATAATATATAAAAGATCATGTATTTTCAAATAATGTACTTTATGTATACAAATAATGTACTTTATTTATTTATTTTGGGTGGCTTGGGAAACCCGCAATTTCACTACGATTGTACTAAGCATACCCTATTCATGTCTAATAACTTACCAATTGAGAAGCAAATTGCACTAGAAAGATTATGTGCAATGGCTCAACTAAAAAATGTTAGCAATAATTGAATTCGTAACTTGGTATAAAAATCATGCTCCACCCACTTTGTCACCAAAAAAATATAGGCCCTGTTTGGTAAATGGTTGTTAGCTGTTAGCTGATTGTGTTAATTAGAGGGTATAACTAGTTGATAACATTAGCTGTTGTAGAAAAGTGTTTGATAAATTAGCTATTAGCTGATAGTTGTTTGGTATAATTTTTTTTATGAAAAAGTTAATTGAATTTGTAGTAACTTTTCGAATTTTAGCATTTTGGAGTTGTAAAAAGCTAATTAATCAAATACTTGTATTAATATTTTAACTAAATCAAATAATTAATAGTGGTCAAATAAATCAATATTGACTTATAGGCCAATTTTTTACCAAACAGACCCTAGTATTTTTCTGGGTTGGTACTAATTACATAAGTGTCATTTTCCAAAGAAATGATTAATAAATCTATTGAAATTAGTTTAAATAATAATAAGAAGATCTAAGAAGGGAAAAGGGTCTTCTCATGGGATGCAATAATTAATTATTAGTTTGTTGAATATATATATATATATATATATATATATATATATATATATATATATATATTTAAATTTTAAAATATTCAAAAAGTGCAAAGGTCGGTAGATCATATAGGATTGCAATGATTCTCATAGATTGGGTTGTTGATGTGTCCTCTCTTTTATTTAAAAAATATATATTTTCAAAATAATTTATTATTACCTCACCAATATATATATTCAAGGGATAAGGGTCAAATAGGCCATCGAACTGCACACGATAAAACAATTAGGCCATTGAACCTAAAAAACCAACAATTAGGTCCCTAAACTAATCAATTTCAAACAATTCTTCCAATTTGAAGGTTTCCAACAGGTCAACAGTCTATAGGGCCGAAAAACTAGCCTAGACTTTTTAAACAAATGGAAGTAGGGGTTTTTTGAAGTTTTTTCTTTTTCTTTTTCTTGTAAATAAAAAATTTTTGTGAGACTCACTTAATATGAATAAAAGCCTAATGTTGTGCGTTTGGCGCCCAGATGGCACGTGCAATGCACACGCCAGCTGGGCACATGAATGTTGTTTTTATTTATTCATTTTGGTCAGAATTTTTTTTTTTTTTTTACTCCTTTTCTCTTCTCCCACCTGGCCTGACAAAAATCAAGCAAAAAAATTAAACAATTGAGGTTGCTCTAAATGCCTCTAAAGAGATGACTAAGTGTGTGGAGCTTGATTTTGGTATTAGAACTTTAGAAGGTTATAAGTTTAATTTTTGTTAGTACCCTCCGACCTTTTCAGTTGAACCCACCACACAAGTCTTTTCCAGATAATTAATTGAGATTTATCCAATACATACATGAGATAGTATTTATGATTTCTCGTGATTTATTTAAAAAGAAAAAAAAAAGTGTGAGCTAAATGCAAAGGAAATAATATGCATGAAAAACGAGTGTAAAAGAAGACGAATGAAAGCGCGACGGGTGGCAGGTGAATGGTGGTGAGGGTGTCTCTATCATATCGGACCACAAATGATGATTAGCTTAATGACATGGACAGCCAGGAATTGAAGTCCGAGGTGGCGTACTGACCAGGCGCCACGTGGGCAAGGGCGGCGCACCAAACAGACAGAGAAAGCTGGATTGTAGCAGCAGATCAGAACACAGTAATAGTAGAGGTGGTTTGAATAGAGACGATGGAAAGTTGAGAGAAAATTAAAGTGTAACGGCGGCGGAGGAGAGGTGGCGTGAGAAATGGAAGTGCACGCCGTCCAAACAACCTAATATATATAACTTCGCCTTTCATGTATATATATATATGTATAATGTATCTGCACCCAACCCCACGCGTAATCATCAATCACCACCCTCTTCTTCTCCTCCTATGGACAACTAACAACAACAAAACAAAATACAAATAAAACAAAAAAATATTGTCAACATCTATCACCAATTCAACACAAGTGCTAATAGTATTGCAAATAATATGATTGTAATAAATATTATTGTAACCCGTTTAGTTTGGGTTGATAGTATCTGGTGTTATCATTATAAATGATTATTATTCGATTTGATAGGGCATTCTAAATAGGAATGTTAATCGTAACTCAAAGCATATGAGCTAACTTGATAAGACTGAAAAATTATAAGATTTGGACTCTAAATCAGTCAAGCTCACTTAGTCCATTAACTCAATTACCAATAAAAACTTCAATTAGTAAAAGTCTTACCCTACTCTCTCTCTCTCTCTCTCTCTCTCTCTATATATATATATATATATATATATATAAGATTTGGTGCGACTACTACTTCTTATGCGGTCATGTAACTTTGCACCATTATGTATGAACAAATGCTCTATCACGTGTTCAGATATGCATCAGGGTGTGGTGTATTTCTTAGCACCACTCAATTTGTAAAAATGCACCATGCCTTTGGTGTATTTTAACATGTGATAGTGCATCTTTGCATACATAGTGATGCAAAGTCGCACGATCACACGGGAAGCAGTAACCAATTCAACTTTTATATATATATATATATATATATATATATATATATATATATATATATATATATATATATAGAAAACTATTCAGATGTACATTCTCATTTTAATATTGGTGTGCACCAGAAAAGCACCATATATATATATATATATATATAGAGGCGGGTTCAGGTGCGGCAGTGTCTTACGGTGCGGTTATTTCTTACGGTGCGGCAACACCAATAGTTCACCAAATATGCACCATCAACGTTAGGAAATACACCACACAAAACAGAGTAAACAGAGCCCTGCATCACCAAACACACACCATTAGGTGTGAGTAAAAACACCATACACTGTTCGGAAATACACCATTGGGGGTGGTGAGTTATATGGTGTGTTTTTTTGAGTCTGTGGTGTATTTTGTGATGTTTTATTACATTTCATTGGGGTGTGTTTTTATTACACTGTTGGTGCATATTGTTAACACTGTTGGTGTATTCTGGAATTTGACCGCACCGCCGCACCATAAGACCCGGCCGCATATGAGCGCTCTTCTATATATATATATATATATATATATATATATATATATATATATATATATATATATATATATGATTATTTTCAAATACAAAACCCCCTTAAAATATAAATTTCTCTTAAAATACAAACTGTGTGCATGTAAGTATGTTAATGTGTGCACGAGCTTTGATGGATGGTTGTGTTTTTTTTTTCCTTCCACGCGCTGTGTGCATGTAAGTATGTTAATGTGTGCACGAACTTAAGTTTGTATTTTAAGGAGGGTTTGTATTTGAATGCAACTATATATATATATATATATATATATATATAATTTCTTAGCTTGTATATTGAAATTTCATCGATTCCGAATTGAAACGAACTGAACTGGGATCAGGTCTAGTATCAATACACATAAAATTTCCAACTATTTATTGTTTGGTTAGGTTAAGTTTGCAAGACTCCATGTGTATGTATATGTGTGCATGCGCCTGTATATACACACATCCAAAAGATATATATTATATACTAATTAGCTAACTAAGATGAACAAACTATATACTAATCCAACTTAAGTAATTAATTAAAGAACAATACCTTCTAGAAAATTGCAAAAAGAAAAAGTTATCACTAAAAAGCTACTAATTTTTAATAGGGATTATTTTTAAGTCACCACTCATTATAAAGACGGTTGGTTTGAAAGTCACAAGATTCTAAATATGATTCTCGATTTGAGTTAGTCAGTTATAAGTAACTTAAACTGATTTACTTCATTATTGTCCTTTGTTAGCTAGGTCACAAGACGGACTTCACTCATAATAATATACACATTTGAATAGTGGGTCTGAGTTAGATTAATCACAATACCATGGATTAGGAGATTAATGAACAATTAATCTGCATCTATCCCCAGGGGGGTGGGTTATTAATATAATAATATATTTTTTCTTTATTTTTATTGGCAGCATACTGTCATATTCAGGCATTCCTTTATGTGTTGTCCACCTGCTTATCCCATTAATCCATCCAATCCAAAGTCTTTATTTATATGTCTCTCACCACTAACATTTCAACCAACACCTTCTCATCTGCAACTATCCATTCTTCCTTAGCTTCAATCTCTCTCTCTCTCTCTCTCTCTCTCTCTCTCTCTCTCTCTCTCTCTGCAAGCTAGCTAGCTAGGTTGATAATCTCTGGTCAGTCCCTTCTGCAAATTTTATGTTCCTTAATTTCATATTATTATTATATATTCTTGCATGCTCAGATCATCCATTTTCTGTTTGTTATGAGAATTACACTGTTATAATGATATGCATGCATTCTTATCTGCATCAGATTCATCACAATCACACAACGTTCTGCTCATTACCATGCAACTTTAATTATCAACTGGAAAACCCAAAAACCAACTAACCCCCACCACTCACACAATACATATGTTATTAGTAGTTTTTGCTGTTGTTTTGTTATAAAAGTAATAATCATTCATTTCGAATTTTGGAGCTCAAAATTAGTGGTTGAAAGGTATATTGGGGTCCCGTCATCCTCATGGCCCTCAGATCAGTTGTTGATTGGAGTGGATGGGAAATATATATCTTTCTGGGAATTGAATGATAACTAATGAATAGTGTTCATTGGGCATGGAGTGGTGTATGAAATGGATGGATGGTATAGCTAGGATTGAAGAAATGGTGGGACAATAACCTCATTAAGTTGGTCGAACAGTTAATTTGAAAACCACAAGGTTCTAAGTTCGACTCTCTGTAAGAGCTGTCTATTGACCTTGTCTTGTTCCGACCACTTTTAGCATCCGGAAAAACTTTTGTTGCTATTTCCGATCACTTTTTGCTTTCAACTTAATATAAGATCATTTTTAGGTGGTCAGAAATTTCATAATTTCCAGCAGTGGCGGATTTTTTCAGATGTAGTTAGCGATTGGGAGTTTTTGGGTAAATTAAAGAATTGAAGATGGAGATGGAAAAAGAAAGTTAAGTTCTTGTGGCAATCATGGAGTAGAATGCACTCAAAGAAATGATTTCAACATGCTTTCTAGCTATATCATATCCTGTTGGTTTCCTTAAGGAAAAATGGTCAAATTTTGCTGCTAAGCTAACATGCTTTACTGTTACATTATATTGCTTACTTAGGCTCCCTTTGGGAGAGCGTTTTGGGGGTCTCGTGTGAGCTTTTAGAGGCATTTCAAGGCAATTTAAGGGTGTGTTTAGTTAATGGATTTACACATTAGGAATGAGAATCAAAATCATAGTTAGCGTTTGATTGATAACTTTTTAAAACACAACTATGAGATTTGATTACCCCTTCAATTAAAAATTTCATTCCATAATTAAAAAGGTATCGTTCCATCTTATTGGTAATATGATATGATTTTTAAGTTTGGATTAGGGCTTTTAGATTTGTGTTTTGATTTTTTTTGTTCATATTGGTCATTGGTGCTTTGGAGGTCATTATATTATGATCAAAATTTTTTTTTTTTTTTTGTATTTTTAAAACCGTTATTCCCATTATAGGGTCATACATAACCAAACATCAATGTTGATAATCATTCCAATTCCATTCTACTACCAAACATGCAAAATATTTTCACCAAAACTCATACCATTATTACCAAGTATTTGATTCTCATTCCGATTCCGATTCCCATGTGCCAAACAAACACACCCTAAGTAAGTAGAACATAATTATTACAGCAGAAAGTCATGAGTTTGATTCTTGCCAACATCATCCTTGTCGAACCCTTTAATTTGTGGGTAATTGTGTAAGAGTAGGGCACCACCAGATAGTGATCGTGAGTTTCTTCAATCACAAGGAAACAAAAAACCTATATTTTCTTAGTGATATTGGGTAATTAGCTAGCTAAAAATGAGTAATTCTCATAGATGGATCCCTCCACCCATCCTTTTTTAAGTTAATAATGCCCTTTTGCCTCACGAATGGAGTTGAATAAAAGGAATGATGAGAAATCTACAAGACAAGGAAGTGTGAAATTCACTCACTTTTGTGGGCAGGCATCACATCATTTTACAGGAATGTCTGTCTTACACATTAAAGTTGTTTTTTCTTTTTAATGTTATCCTCAGATCATAATAACCTAAGGAGCCAAGAAAATATCTTTAGAGATATCAAAGGTGGTTGTGTTGTTGCTTTGAGGACTATATATCTCACATTCACACCACTCCATATGCTGCAGTCACCATACTTCTGGTGACTCAAATCTTTACTTTTCAAGAACACAACACGCAGTACTGTGTGTTTTTTGTTTCTTTGATCAATTCTGACTTTTCTTCCTTAATCTTTTCATTCCCATTTTTCTTAGAGGTTAATTAAGGATTTGAAGATCTGTGTGTGAGATCGAATTGAAGTGATGGAGATGATGGAGTGTTGTGTCCCTCCTGGTTTCAGATTTCACCCAACTGAGGAAGAGCTTGTGGGTTATTATCTAAACAGGAAGGTTAACTCCTTGAAGATTGATCTTGATGTTATAACTGATGTTGATCTCTATAGAATTGAGCCATGGGACATTCAAGGTATGTATGTCAATTTCTTCATCTTTGATCTCTTTTCCCTTCATCAATCTCCTTCTCCATCAATTAAATCCACCTTCAATTCGGGGCAACCCTAGCTGAATTGATCAATTGAGTTGTTGGTTTCATAACTATAAAAGGTTCTGATTCAAGTTTGACTCTCAATGAGAGCGGCTTATTGGTCTTCTTGATTTGAGTCAGTCAGCTATGGTCGATTTATTGGTTTGATAACCATAAGGTTGCGATTCAAGTTTGACTAACTCTCTCCCAAATGCTCTGTTGGGTCGGAGTGTGGGGGGGTCCTTAGGGTTGGGGATTCAGCCTTTGGGGTAAGTTTGACTAACTCTCAATGAGAGAGGTCTATTGGCCTTCTTGATTTGAACCAGTCAGCTATAGACACCTAGTGCACACCTTTGGAGAGCTGCCGAGTTTCCTCATCAAAAAAAAAAAAAAAAAAAAAAAATCCACCTTCTTCATCCCTATCAAATCAAAACAATTTTGATTTTTTGTCATTTTGAGTGGTCGAAAATCTTGAATTTCATATGTGGATAAAGATTGGGTTAGGAGGGTTATAATGTTCTATATATGATGTTAAGATTAAGTATCTGTTTGTGTATATAAAATAGCATGGTATTATAATATTGGGGATTATTATATAATATTGCACATAGTAAAAAAAATAGTAAGGGTGTCAAAGTATTCATTTAATGCGAGTGGAAAATTAATTTTTACTTTTTATTTATTCATTCATGATTGCTTATTATTTTTACAATTATATTTTACAATTCATATGGAGGGATTATATATGCCAGATTACCAGTCAAATTCCTTTTCAATTGAAAATTATTAGTCACACAATACACATTTATTAAAGGGGATAGAGCAAAGTGAGAGTAGAATTTCATATTTAGAAAATAATAATAATAATAATAATAATAATAATAATAATAATAATAATAATAATAATAATAATAATTATTATTATTATTATTATTATTATTATTAATTCTATTTTTGGTCATAAATGTATAGGTGTCAGTTCACTTTTAGTCTTTTTTTTATCAGAACATCTTCATTTGATCCTAGTGTTATTGTGACATGATAATTTTTTGTCCTCCGTCAACAAAATCATTGGAATACCGTTAAATACAAGGATATTTTGATCTTTTTTTTTTATACAAAATAGGTTGACATGCTATACTTTTTATGTTTATTTATTAAAAAAAAATCCATAATTGAAGACCGAAATGCTCTTGTTCTTAACGAAATTCAAAATGTTTTGTTGATAGAGGACCAAAAATATCACAATAATACTAGGACCAAATATAAATTTTCTGAAAAAAAAAAAAAAAAAAGAAGAACTAAAAGTAGGCTGTCACCTATAAATCTAGGACCAATAATAGAATTAACTCTTATTATTATTGTTATTAAAAATTTTAATTAATTTGTTGAAAAAGGTTAGTTAACAATCCATGAAATGCTATATTGGGAGAAGGAGAAATGAGAGAGATGAGAGCCTAACCTAAGACTTTAGAGTAGGGAAAAAGCATGTAAACGTGCATTATTTCATAAATTTAAAATTTTTTGACTTGTTTTCGGTATAAGTACAAGACACCGCTGTTACTTGAATTTTTGTGACAAAATAAATGTGTAGCCATATATAACATGTGCAGAAAGATGCAAACTGGGGTACGAGGAGCAAAACGAGTGGTACTTCTTCAGCCACAAAGACCGGAAGTACCCGACCGGAACCCGGACAAATCGGGCGACGGCGGCCGGATTCTGGAAGGCCACCGGAAGAGACAAGGCGGTGATGTCTCAGGAAAAGATGATCGGAATGAGGAAAACGCTTGTGTTCTACCGAGGTAGAGCTCCCAACGGCAAGAAAACTCACTGGATTATGCATGAATATCGTCTTCAATCTTCTGAACATGCACCCCCTCAGGCATTCTTCTTCTCCTCTCTCTTAATTGCTTTAATTCATTGTTTTACATTTATTCATTATTAAATCTTTTAAATTTTTATTGACTAAGAGTCTCATAATTGATGGAGTATTATTGGAATTTGGCATGTGCTAAGCACACAATTTTTATTAATAATTCTGTCTAAAAAAAGTAGTGTGAAATGTGAATTAAGAAGATTATATCCTTAAAAAGACATTTTTTTTTTTATAATATTATATTATACTCTTTAAAAAATTAAAATAATTACTTTGAATATAATTATACTTCTGTCTTATGTCAAAAACCTTGTGATCGAGTGGTCGAGATTGTAGTTCTCTACCCAGTGAAAGTATTGACTCCTTGAATTGTGCTTAGATATATGCTACATACATTGTAACTGAGTCAGTCGTACTCAAAAAATAATTCTTTTAAAAAAAAATGTATGGTATACATTTTCTTTCTTTTTGTTCCAATTCTTCTTTTAAAAAATAAAGAATTTATACCAATAGTGAATATTGTATCTATTACAGAGTATATCTTGAAAAATAACTTCTTATTCTGGTGTTGTCGTGTAAAAAAAAAAGGTTAAAAAGAAAAAAGAAAAAAAGATAATTTTTCTTTTTAATGCTACTGACTCTATTACAATGTACAAAGAGCCAATAATGCCTCCATTGAGGCTCAAACTCACAATTTCCCATATGGAAGTCTAATTTGGGTGCCATTCAAGCACAAGGTGCTTGATATTATCATTTTAGAAAAAGACATCCGAATTGAAAATCTTATTATTACTAGTTCCCTTAATTATTGACTGATGTGTTCTATCTACTTTTTTTTCATGGGTTCTAAACAAAAATATAAATAGTAATTTCTCTTTATCAATAAGATGATCTCAATTAAAAATTTAAGTTAATAATTAAACTGTACATTTATATTTATTTGACAAATGTGAAGTTTGGATTGTGCAGGAAGAAGGATGGGTAGTATGTCGAGCATTCAAGAAACCAATCCCAAACAACAACAAACCAGCAGGCTATGAACCTTGGAACAACAACATTAACCATTCTTCTAATTACTACGTTAGAGATAACAACAACAACAACAACAACAATTGTTCTTACATGCCCACCACAACAACAACCTTAAACGCATCGAACAACAACACTCCCATTCATCATCACCAATCTTCTGTCATCAACGCCGCAACATTCAACCACCAATTAGGAACCAATTTCCCGCAATACCCTTTCACGCCGCCGCCGCAGCATCACCACCTCAGCCACGGCGGCGGATACGATCAGATCAATCAGCAGCTAGTCGAGCTCCCGCAGCTGGACAGCCCCACCGTCTCAACCAAAGACGGTGGCGGCGCAACGGCAAGCGAAGATCACGAGGATGTCGTTGACAGGAATAGCTACGGCGGCGATCATAGTTGGAAGGACTTGGATTATAAGATGATTGCGCCGGCGCCGGCGCCGGCGCAAGGGGTGATGATGAATGACGACCATCCAGTTTTGCCGTCTTATTCATTCGCTAATATGCCATTACTCATACGTGACGATGATCGTAATCACTTCAGCCATCTCCTCGAGTGCTTCCCGGATTTATAGCTCCGGATATACATAGCTCAAAATTTTTAAGTTTTAATTTTCTTTCTCGTGAATAACAATCCTCATTCGAAACAAGTTAATCAAAAGAGGTCTTTTTATTTTTGAAATTTTCGTTCACTTTTTGGGTGATCGGAAATACATGATTCTTTAGTGTTGGGGAAATGGTGTTGTAGGAGGATGACTGAAGAAAAAAATGGCTACAAAGCCTGGTAGGATTGGCTTCAATGTTTCATATCTACCATTTGACTGTTTGTTTTTTATTGTATACTCTACAAATTAAATGTGAATTTATATATGTTGCTTGATTTTCTTTTTATTTTTATTCTTATAGAAGTTAATTCTGTATACCTTATAGGCTTATATAATTTTTTTTGGCACATTGAAAAAAATAAAAATAAAAATATCAAGAACCTCAAGTAGTTATAATTATTACTATTTTGGGTGATAAGAAAAATTCGTAGCAACAACTTGAGGTTCACTGCTGGAAATTATGGAATTTCCGACCATCTGAAAGTGATCTTATATCAAGTTGAAAGTAAAAAGTGGTCGGAAATAGCAACAAAAGTTTTTCCGGATACCAAAAGTGATCGGAACAAGGCTTTCGACTTGATTTAAGATCATTTTCAGGTGGTCGAAAATTCCATAATTTTCAGCCGTGGTTGTGTACGAGGTAAACCTTGTTCCTATGTGAATAATTCACAAATCACATAGCTAGGAAAGGTAAATTGTATGAATTAAGAAGATCTATCATGTGTAACGAGCTGGACTGAAAGAGTGTAAGCAAGAATCAAACTTGTGAGTTGTGATATGAGAATCATGTTCCAACCTACTTAGTCACCCCTTTTGGAGAATTATAATTATTTTTAATTATATAATAAATATAAAATCATGATAATAACAATGAATGAGTATTCACGTACGGTATAATTTTTTTAAAAACAAATCAGATTGTTCATTAGGTTTAACACCTAGCCAGTAGCTCAATAGGTGCATACTTCTCCCACCTAGTCAATCTATCTAGCTAATAGGTCTTGGTGAACTCGATGAATTGAATTCTTAGCATTAACTTCGTGAACTC